>NW_026861899.1:0-98812 GCF_026571515.1 Ruditapes philippinarum | reverse complement strand
CAAACTTTCAAATGTAACATGTGGACATTTTTAATAGTGGAGTTGCGTTTACCCATTTTTATAATGGAAAATCAAACTTCAAATCGAGGGCATGGTTCAATGGAATAAAAACTGACAACGAGTCCAAGTATTTCGAGATCATCCTTTAACTTTTATAACTATAACAATGGATATACTGTGGATTAAAATGTATACTCGGTGATGAAAAATGTAATTGGTATAACTCATTAACTTTAATTCAAAAATCAAACAACTCTCTAATAATCAAAATCAAAACAACTCTAAAACCAATAGTTATTAGTTATGGTTTCTTAGCGATTTTGTTGCAAAATTTATATAATTCCCAAACCAAACGGATGAGATATTGTCATTGTAATATTAAACGTAGAAATTTTCTCTGAAGATATGCACTTAAAGATATCATAGCAAATAATCAACATAACGAGACGAAATATGTTAATACCTTTGTAATGACATAAGAACTATTTTGTTCAATTTACTAAATTACGTTTACAATGTAAGACACATACTTTAGTTTATAGAGAAGAAATCTGTAAGTTTGGATTTATAGTTCTCAGAAAATTATACAGTGTGGTAGTTACTGAAGTTCCGGTCATTTTTTTAAGTTAGGTAGCATATGTACGGGTAAGGCAAAAAACAATCTGTATATTATGAAACAACTTATATTCCATTTTATGAAATTAAATTTACATCATAGGAAAGATCAACCTTGAATGTGTTACCAATGCTTAGATTGATCGACATAGATTACTAAACAAATCATCCTGTTTAATATATTGACGCCCTTTATCTGTTTAAAAGTAACTTGTCATATTATAAATTATTGTTTACCGCATATAAAGCTTACGTAAGCAGTTCTGAAACAGCAAAATATATATCAATGCTTATTTGTTTGCTTTAATGTCTGCATTTGATTTTCCTGTGACATGATTCAAGCCGGTGCTGAGGGTGACTTGAGGAATATTGCGCTTATTCATTATCTCTCATGTACAGACTCATCCAACCGAGTCTGTAATTTCCATGTAATTTTGTTGTGATTTATGCTTCTGAGAGTTCCAGAGTTTGATAGCATTGATTTTTCTGTATATCTTTAAACATCTGCTGGGGTATAACGACATGTATTTTGGTTATTTATTAAGTGCTTTATTGTCCTTGTTTATGTAAAACCAAAAAGCATTTTTAAATTCAATTGGCAAGAATTTTTTTTTAAAATACTATTTAAGCCGCATTTAATTATTTAATTTCTATAAAAAATTTTGGGAGAATAAAATATTCTTTTTTCAAAAAAAACGGGTGAAAAATAAACCCGGGGAGGGGAATGTTCTATATTAATCGAAAAACTGATTTGTGGGAAAAATTATAACGTTACCCCAAAAAAAAGGGAAAAAGTAAACGTAAACGAAAATTTTTATTTGGGTTTTATATTTTTCGCCCTTTTTTTTTCATTTATACATTTAATTGTTTGCCCCTTTAAATTTTAAACTAAAACTTAAAATTTAACATTCCTGTTCAGGAAAGTCATTATTGCGTTTATAAATTTCCCTTTAAATACGATTATTCTGAATTTCTATACAATGTTTAAAATTTTCGTTTTTTTTCAAAACCCTTCTATCTGTAATATTAAATTGTTAAAAAAAGGGAATTTTCCTTTTCTTTAATATGAATCATGCTCTTTTAAATTGTAAAAATGAGATAAATTAGTTACATATTTCAAAAGATTGACTATATAATGGTGATTGAACAATAATTGATAATTACAAATATAAAGATAAATATAAAATAAATTTGACTAGAAATAAGATAAGACTGCTCATGCCTTTTATAAATGTAACATTACCGATAATTTTTCAAAGGATATTTATTGATATAGGTTGCGGAGGCCATTAGTTTAATATTTTTACCTTACTAAGATTATTGGTGCAATTAAAGTAGATATCAAATGAATGATGCTACACACTTTGCAAATATATATCGTTTATTTCGAATATATAGATAAACCTATCCACGTTGTTTTTTTTTAAATATTAAATCAAAGAATAAATATTATATTTAAGACGGGAAAATTATTGAACGCAAATTAAAGAAAAATGTCATACAATAGAATTACATATGATGTGATAGACAATCTTGATTTTTTTGCTATTGCTCGTAAACAATAGCAATGAAACGTGTCATTGTGGTATAAATATATCAAATTATCTGATAAAACACTTAAATATGTAATTTTCAAGATATTAACGTGGAAAAAGTTGCCGATATAAAGTTCTGAACATAAACAAATCAGTCCATGAAATATTCTTCCGGGCATGCAATTTTGTGATCACTGTCTTAATCGTTTATGAAAAACATCCTTCAAAGTTGAAAGATTTAAGTACAGTTTACATAGAAAATTATATCTTCGGCTGGTTTTAATGTTTAATATTATAAATTCATCTGCATACACTGTATTTAGTTCCAATGATATGTTAACTATTAAAGTAAAACAACTTTAATATTCTACTTTTATAACTTTTAATGATGTGTTAACACTCACTTTTAAGATCTAGAACTACATTTCTTGATATAGTTTAGATCTGTCTCTTTCTATTGTTTGGACTTAAGATACTACAATGTATTAAGATACTAAAACTGACAATAAAACTAAAAAAAGATCTAGATCCGGGGCTTGGGAAATAAAGAGCTGGTACAAACATCTTAATTCTTTTGCATTATTTAAACATTAAAAATGTCATAAAATGTAAAAGTACTTTTCTGGTGGAAATATTGACACATTAGCCACAACATCATGATTTGAATTTAAGCAAATAATGTGTAGAACATGAGATGCATTGCAGCTGAATTTGACAAGTTGCAGATCAAAACAAAAGCTGTAAATATTTAAACATATATTTCATTTTTTTCCATCTGATAAAAACATATTTCATAAAATTTTAATTAGTAAAAGACACCTTATTTATTATTTATCAATCTTACTAGTACAATCTTAGTTTGTTTACAATAATATTCCTTAACCACGCACAATGAACTTGAATCTTGTAATTTGATGGCATTACCTTACAGCATTCGATTATACATGTTATAAGCAATTATTTGTGAAATGATATGAAGGCAAATAATAAGCTAAAATATCTGCTTTTTGTAGCGTAATTAGTTGCCTGATATTACAAAAAAGCGGCTCTGTCCCAACTTGGTGACAATATTTGTCTCAAAACAATGTATATTTTTCGTAGAAATATTATCAATGAACAGATTAGTCAATGCTTTAAATATTAAAATGACAAAAAAATAATGATTAATAAGTAGCAAATACAAAATGTGCCATATCATCGTGCAATAATCATTTCATATGGTACAAGCGGGTGTTTACGTCGACTTCAAATATAGTGCTATTTGTTTAAATCCAAGCTAAATCTGTAAAAAATTAACACAATAACATGTACAATGTACATATCAAAATCAATTTAAGTGCGGATTGCATTGTTGTGTAATATTTGTTGTGAAATATTTATAATCAAACATAGGCATTGTTTAACTACTTGTACTTTTTTAACTACGAAAGGAGAACAGAGCACCTTTTTCAGCTCGACTAAACAATTTTAACATTCGCTAAGCAGCAGAGGACAGATGAAGGCTTTTCATATTGCTACATGACATTAAAATGTACCATATTCATTTTATGTTGAGGGTTTTTATAGAACATTTGCTCCAAGCAAATTATGTTTAAAGCAACCGCAATAAAATGAATTGAACATTAGCAACGTTAAATTTATTTGTGCATTTATGTCTGTATCAGCACTGACCCGATATCAAATTTCATGGTGTTATAAGATGGTATTTATTTCAATTTTATTTTCCAAAATATTTTATTTTGGTAGCGCTTAAAGTAATAATAATGTTTATTGTTCACAGGAAGTGTTATGCGGAATACCACATTTGTGGATTTGGACAATTGTTTTATCACAAGTTGTGAATAAACGAGAACAAAGATCAACAAGGCAAGGCTACATTCACGTAACGCAGCCTCCGACAAAATTATTTTCTGGCAACATACATTGTCAACACACATTGTACGTTTAAAAGTATCAGTTATCTTACAAATTATTAGCTTAATATGTTTTATCCTTTATATAAGATATAACTAACAGTATTTAAAGGGACTCCACTGAGGTAATTTGATATGATGGAACTGAATTTTTTTCCATATAAATGTACAATTTGATGTAGGTTTAGACCTCTAATCTTTGTGCAAAATCTCAGATCATTCGCGCACTTCGTTTTTCCAGAATAATTAATCACATTGTAAATAAATGACCCAAAATGAAAAGCGTTTAAACGCTTTTCACTCAAATCGGACTTAGAAAAGCATATAAGTAGGATTTTCAATTATTTCAAAGTATATTTCTTAACTATCTTTGCATATATTTCTGTCTGAAGTGCCCCAGCTCATTTATGTTAGAAATTCAAATGTTATGTTTTTAGGCTTTAAAACCTCAATGGAGTCCCTTTAAACACTTATTATTTTATAGATCATATTTTAAGTCACTACTATTTATGAACAAGGTTTGGTGAAGAACAACATCATTATGTGAAAAAATACCCTTAAGAACGTTTTTTTCCAGTATTAAGTAATTACGTATTTTGTGTTAGAAATAGTTACTAATATCTGACTGTTTTGCTAAAGGTTGCATTTTCCGGCATGCGGAAAAGAATTAGACATGGGTCTATCTATATAAAATGTAGCAACCATAGGTTGGATGTATATCTTTCACACATAGTGATCTTAAAGATGTTGACCAAGTATGTATTGCCTTGTGGAAGACCTTCCACTTCTCGTCAAAAAAGCGGCGGTTTTCGAAACTTTTCTAACGATTAACGAGCCACAAAAAATCCTTAAGTTCATTAAGGCTTGTATTACAAGGTTACTCTCCTGATAATTTTCAGATAATGTAATGTTTCAGTAAATGGGGATATGCTTATAAAGTTAATATGACAATAATACTTTAATAATTCTATGACTTAAAGTCAAAATTATTTAAAGGCTAAAAGAATTACCTGCTTGATACCAAATTTGACACTATGTCATTCTAGATTTTCCTACACCATTGTTTAAATACTCATTTATGAGCTTGGGGACGCTTTTGACAACCGAACAACAGTTTTGTACGCCTTCAGACAATAAGACCCCAGTAATATTCCTGCTGAAGTTTACCAGAATATGGCAATGTAAGTATTAAAATAACTAATGCCATGCACATGCTTCAAACATATCATATGCTTGATACCATCTGACCTATTAAACCATTAAATTCTAGTTGATTCTTTTGTTTGACTTCAATACAAAGGAGACTGCCAAAAAGCAACAAATTACCAGTAATTGGCCAAATAGTAACTTTTGAATACTATAAGAGTACACCAAAATTAAAAAGCTGTTGAGAAATAAAAATAAAAAGCATTTCTTAGACATAATTGGTCTTTTAAAAATTTACTGCTCATCTGATATAATGAAACTTTTTAAATAGTTAATTTTTAAACAAGATTACTTGTTGAAATACAATGAAATATGTTGAAAAAAAATCTTTATAAAACTTTGGATTTAAAATATACCAAAATAAAGCATATAAAACTATCAGAACGGAAACATTGGAAAGGTTACAGGCGTGTTTATTTTGTATTTGCTGATGACTCAATAAGATTCCTTTTAGTTGAATAAATGGAAACCTATCATAAAATGACAAACCTCAAGAAAACGTATTATCAAATCACCTATTTGAGCGAAGCATATTTATTTTTCAATTTCATCATATATCTATTTAATATCTTTGTAATCTTTAATATTTTCTTGACACTATCAATATTAAACTAGACTTTTATTGCATTTAAGTAACATATGAATGCACTTAAATTTCTCAGTTGATGATATTATAATTCAGCGAATGTTTTTTTCTTTACGTCATATTTATTGATGTTTTGTATAGACGTTTGGAGTTACGCGTATCTATCTCATTTCTAATTATTATTCTATCCATTTTTTTTCAAGAACTAATGACATAAAAATATACTTAAAACAATATTTCACTTAATGTTTTCATAATTTCTTTTATTCCTTTAAATTTAATTTATTATTATGCGTGTTATCATAATCAGTATTAACATATCATAATATCCCTTCCAAACGTTCAAGACAACAAAATTAAAAATGTTGCAGGCTCGGTTTTATTGAATCTGTTTATCGACGGTACTTTAAGGTGCAAGTTACTGTCCACGCCCATAGCACCGGCTTAAACAGTATTTAACATTAAAACATGAAATTGTGAAATTTTGAACTAAGAAACAGATATTTACATACACCAGTGGTCAAGGAAATGCGACTTTTACGGCTTTCACACGGAACAAACAACGCTGATTTGGCGATAAAAACCGAGTCTGCAACATTTTCAATTTTATCGTTTTTAGCGTTGTTTATGGATTCTGTTGTCGTTTGGACATTTTTAGTATCTCTTTTACAGTTACGTTTATTAAAAACACAGAAATACTTTTCAACAAGAAGTGATTGCTTTCAATTATTTCCAATAGTTTTGATATTGATCATGATATTGTTTGTAAACAATCTCCTCTCATTATTGTTATATTTTCAAGTTATTTCTGGTTGACGACTTCATCATGACACGATATTATTGACACATGTTTAAATTGTTGAAGTCAAACTTCCACTTTCAATAATGAGAAAACCACACATCAGCATGGATCTAAGTGCATTTCGTAGACAATTATCTTCCAGTTCTCTAACGTCATATAATGTTATATGAAATTTATCATGAATATGACAAAGAAAATTGCAGAATTTTTTCATATCAAGAAATGCTATAATTTTTATTTTATGAGAAGGCAATTTGTTCATTTGCCAAGACCCTCTTTTTAAAAAACCTTTTATATTTTTTTTTCAAGACAATGATTAAAATATAAAGTTATAGTTATATTAAGATGAAAATATAGATATATTAGGATGAAAATACGATTTTATCGGAACAGATGCACAACTTATTCGTTGTTGTCAGGGCGTCATTTAAATATCGCAGCCATCATAATTTGAATAAGCTAGTTCAAAATGTTTGTTTTGTGAATCCCTTTCCATAACTTTTTAACCGCTGAAAATGTATTAAAATAACTTGGCATAAGTGATCACCATTATGCGACGGTATGTATAGTGCAATAATTGATTCGCTACCCCAAAGGTCAAGGTCACACTTATAAAGTCTACATTTCGTGTTCGCTCCATAACATTAAAACCGCTGCAATGTTATTGCTTGGAGCGCAATATTGAGGTTGCTACCCCAAAGGTCAAGGTAACAAAAAGATGTCAAACATTAAAAGTCAACAATTTTGTGTCCTGTTTATTACTTTTTAAGTACTGACATTTTTTTATTATATTCGCACAAATGATCACCATCATCACCTATAGAGGACAATAACTAGATGGCTACTCTTAAGGTCAAAGTTATAACATAACTAGCAGTATTTTAATTCTCACCTGAAAGATTTGTGATTCTCATCTAAATGATCAATCAAAGTATTAAAATTTAAAGCAGGACATTTATCTAAAGCCCACAGAACAGTAATTTTGCCTAAATCATGATACAACCAAATATTTAAAAATTTATCAATAAATGAAGTCTAAATTTACCCATGGTTACAAAGACTTCAAATAAATAAGAATTCAAATAAAATAATAGATTTTACACAAGTATCCTTCAGAATATGGAAAATAATTGATCAATAACTGAAACCGACTTTTGTGATGAGCAAACGTGCTTATGATATGCATGGCACAACATCAATAAATGTCAAGAAGTCAGTACGCATGTTATTTTGGTGTGACTAATGCTTCCGAGGAATCACCTTTTTCAGATTTATTTTTTTTATATTTTACAAGCAACAGATTCCCCGTGAGTACGGAAAAGACACATTTGTAAAGAATTTGACAGACTGTTATGTGTCAATTGGCTCATTAGAAAAAAATGATACTTTCAAATTACAAATTAATTGGATCAATAATAAAACGAAAAAAAAGAGTGGTTTACATTATATTTAAAACATAAATTAATGTAAACAGTTATAGTTATATAAGGATAAAAATACGATTTTATTGGAGAAGATGGCAACTTATTTGTTGTCAGAGCGTCAATAAAATATCAGAGTCATAGTTTTTTTAGAATAAGATTTTTTGGAAATGCACGTCACAATAATATTTTCTTGTTGAAAACAGGCATTTTGTTTTATTTGTTAATAAAATTTAGGACATGTATACTTTTAGTATTACATAATTTGTAAATGATTATGATAAAAATAGGGATATTTGAAGAGGCATGTATATTTTAAGAGCAACGGATTCCCAATGTCTTGAGTGACAACAACAACAAGAACAACACCATTCTAATGAATTTGATATTATGTTACATAGTTGTAAACGGGCTGATTAGCAATCAAATGATTTGTTCAAAGTTTCAAACAAACTGGACCAATAATCAATCAAATAAATATTAAACAAAACACTTTCGGCGATATATATGCAATCATTTTCGATGAAACATGAAGAAAATACATCATCTCTAATAAATTTCTTAATAACCATTCATGAAGGTCCATAATTAAGTCCAAAGGCTTTCTAAAATGTTTATATAAAACATTAACATAAGTATGAAAATAATTAGTTGACCGCCGTAGCTTTCGGGAAAGTACTCAGATATTTGTTGCAAAGAAACAAAGGTATTACTTTCTTGCATTATCTGTTAAGGAACACAATCGTCTTCGGGACACCTCTTAAACAACATCCAATATCCAGGCCAATAAATGTGCACGTATAGTGCATACAGGCAAATGAAAAATGTGCGCCTCGTATAACGATTTAATCTTTACTGAAAACTTATGAAGGATGAAAGATAACACAAGAAATCATGATCAAAAAGCTCTTCTACAACAATGCATGTTTTAAAAACCAAATTTACTGGAATAGGAAGCAGCTATTTTTATACGCAGCAGATTGTGACTAACATAGAAGCATTGCTGACAATATACATTTTAACGAAATACATGTACAATGTTTTTCTATCATTGAATAAGCCCATGATAAGATTTAGACTGAAAGGTGTCATTCATTTCTGTTTTTCAATATAATTAAAGAATGATAACTTATACTTAAAAGTGTTTCATGTTTTTATACGTATTGTCACGATTAAAAATATTTGACCGCGTAGGGTCTACAGGATATCGAATTTTAGCCAACATGTTACATTACAGTAGTAGCATTAGAAAATGACATCGTTTATACACAAATGAGACGGTGATAGGAAACTAACATGCCCTGTCCTGTTTTATTTTGTTGTCCTGCTGCGCACCTTGCGTGTGGTCCTGTGTTAATTACAAGCCAGGTAAAACGAACTTAACGATAAAACAGTCGGTGGAACTAAATAAAATTGAATTTTAAACGGAGATCAGAGGTTATAAAACCTGCATATTAAAGTGTAATATTTTTTAATATAAAATCGAAAATTTAAGATTTACAAAACTATTCGAGCAGGTCCGGTTAGCATATCAACAAATATTTGCTTTCAAACTAGTTTTATCTTAATATAAGAACTTATCACCCCAATATAAAAGAAAACAAATATTTCATCTGTACCTAGTTTTAAGATCTACAAGACCGATATCAAGTATCTGTCGGGAACGTATCAAATTTTGATAGAAAAAAATGGTTTTAAGATTAAGATTTAACATTACAAATCTCGCTCAGACTTCTGATGTTTGAGTTGTTTACATTTTAGTTTTATCTTGTAAATAAAACACATTTTTTTTCTAGAAAAAATCGTCAAAAAATGTTACATATCTCTTTAATCTGACGATATTCGTATCTACCTAGACAGAAATGATAGATGAGAACTTAAAATAGGCATAATCAAAAGATTTTTGCTGCAATTAATTATTTGTGTAATTTTTCAAATGACAATATACAACGGGACCTAACGAAATCTAAAATACACGAGAGTGTGATTCAAAATGTCGTTTCTAGCGTTATGCCAGGTACGTAATGGTTGAATACTTGCATGTAGTTACCATTTGACAATAGTCAGTACATACATGAAGTTAAATTTGAATACAACCTTTTCATTTCCATATGCTCCATAAATTTCCCTTTATTTTTTATTTTTATTATACCTGTTGATATTTAGTGCATTTATCAGGTTCACAAAATACAACGAGACCTAACGAAATCTATAATACACGCGAGTGTAATTCAAAATGTCGTTTCTAGCGTTATGTCAGGTACGTAATTGTTGAATACTCGCATGTAGTTACCATTTGACAAGTCAGTGCAAATCAATTACAAATTTAGGAAAGTAATGTTCATTTCAGTGTTACTGTAAAGTTTTAACATTGTTACAATCTATTTAAAAGAAACACATGTCTTCATTTGTGCTCAAGAATTTGACAAATTAAAATATAATACAATAAAAAACACACACACAGTTCTGTAATAAAGGCAATGCAAAAGTAAAAATTGAAAATATTCATTTTTATTTCGTTTTTAAAATTTTATGCGACTGCAATGTGTATGTTTCTGACACGAGACATTTTGATACTGCAGCAATTATATTCAACAGCTGTAATGTCATTTTGACGAGTTTTGTAGTTTCTCGAACGGAATCATTGCTTTAGATTTTAATCACAACATGGCTAATTAGCCATGTTTATTGTCTGACAAAGTCCATATTGGTTCTGCGTATTATCTCGGTAATTTGTGAACAAATACGGAAATAGATTGTTAGATACATAATCAACTACTTACTTTGTTAACGGTAATTTCCGTTCTTAATAATGAATTTGGAATAAGACAACTCTCTGATAAAGAATAGATAGTATCAGATCAATATGTCTCGGCAAATCATCTTAAGACATTGTGTTGTTGTTGTTGTTTTTTTTTTTCTCACAAATTCTATTTTTTTTTTAATTTTATTTTATTTTTTTTTTTTTTTTTGGGGGGGGGGGGGAGGGGTTGATGTTGCTCTGAATGGAATGCATACATTTTTATTGACGAAATTGAATTATTATACCATAAAATCTTATGGACGCTACTCTCTTTCATATAAAAGTGTCTGTAAAATTCCATTAAATAAATATGTAAACATATTTTACATCTGCTTAAAATCAAGCATTCTATAGTTACTTAAACATTTTAACAACTCATCAAATATCGTTCTTAGTTTTTATTTTTAAGAAAAAAACCCGCCGCAGTAACACTAACAATTCGAATACGAATTTTAACATGCAAAAAAGACTATATTATTAGCTCGTGTATGCGCTTGGTCACAATGGTAAAGTCAATTGTTAACATGTGGATCACAGCAAATATGAAATATTCTTGTGCAAACAAACTTTAACCGTTTTAGTTTAACGGTGCATTAGACGTGCCGTTCACTAAAAATAATCATCTCATAAAAAGATCAAATTTGAATGAAAACATCCGTAATATAATGCGGAAATTTACCATTAAATTTGGACTGATACTTAAAATGTTTGTTGATTTTCTATTGTGAACGGATGACCCAAAGGCGAAGTTTCGCGTGCAAATAGAAATTGTACTTCCGATTTCGCACAATGAGTTTGCAGAATTTTAAGCTTATAAAACTCGTTTTGGTTTTTGGACACCAAAATAAGAACGGGAGTCGATATGAAACACATTTAGTTATTTTATAAAAATGATTTCAGGTAGTACACCCCTAATGCACTATCTCTACTTTGAAAAGTATTCAAATAGGCCAGAATCACTGTAAAGTGTATTGAAACTGAGGGGCGTGGGTTCAAACCCCAGAAGGGGCAACTTTTTTTTTCTTTCTTTTCTTTTTCTTTTTAACATTTTTTATTAATCTCTCAGATTCCTAATGGAAAAAAAAGTGTTTCATTTTAATTATATAATTATTGTAGGTATTTATTTACTAAATAATGCCAAATTTAATAACAAATATGATACCTGAAATTTTCAAAAAATTATAAAAAACTACACGGTAAAATTATTTTACATTTTGCAAGACCAACCAATATACATTTAAAAAAAATTAGGCAAAGTTTGAAAGCAGCCCCTCATTGAGGGAAATTTTAGGGGTATTTTATATAAGGCTTTTTACATAGGGAAATGGTCAAATAAGTTTTAAAAGTGGGTGGGGTAGGGTTACATTTTTATACATATTAAAAACATTTCGTTTAGAAACAATCATTTTGCTTGTTTAATTTGTTACCTAAATGATGTCATTAATTGTTTCTCAACAATGACCAATAGGAAAACATGTTTCATAATGATGATATTATAGATTATTAAGAGGTTACTCATTTCTGAAACAAGGCCCTTCTAATGGCAAAGTTTTAGTTCAGAATAATGTCCATGACTCATAAACCACACGGTAAATTTTGTTTAAATTTTGCATAGAGGTGACATTAAAGGCATATAACTGTCCTATGTTGTCAATTTTGCAGTTCCTTATAGTGCCCATTAGGGGGGTTCTACCTTAATGCATCTTTAAGGGCGTAGTATTTAGTGTGTTAATCAATAAGGTTGAAAAATTATATTTCTGATGGGTTTGGCTTTTTTTATTTCATACTCAATTTGCGTCATTCGTTTGAATATTTGTAAAGTTTATTCAATTTTATCAAAGTCGCGAAGACAAATATACTGTTAAAGTAAAGTTTCTAAATGTTTAATGATGAAAATTGATTTAGTAATGCGAAATATGTAAAATCGTGTTTTTTTTTTTGTTTTTTTTTTCATAACTTTGTAACATAGTGTAGGTGTCTACAAATGTTTGCACTGACAACAAAATGAATATGTACGGATACCATTTTTATCGATGATTCGCACAACAGCGTATAGCTTCTTTGTCGTAGTATGTAAGGTTGTACAGACAAATAAGTGAATAAAAATAAATAAATATTTCTATTAATACATCTGTTCAAAATAATCAATTACCCCGTTTTGAAACACAATCATTATTTAAATATTATTGTATTTAACGAGATTGATGTTTAGAAAGTACGCAATTGTTAGAAAGGGATACATTGTATCATAGACGTGTTTTTTTATTAACTCACATAAATTTTCTTGATTTACGCACATTTTTATGTGAAATCATGTTTATATCGTTATTGTTCTGTTTTTGAGATAACATAATCTATCTATCATCAGGGCATTCAAATGTATTGCTAGGAAATGAGTCAACTTCTTTTATATAAAATTCGAAATTGATATCCAAAGAACAATCCTTTGTATCCTTTATGAAAAAAGGTAAAATCATAATTTATATCAACCAAACAGGTAGATTTACATATATGAGTTTGCTTATTTTAAGAAATATCTGTTATGTTAAATGTAATCACGTGGTATAAATTGATGATGATTGAAACTTCCTGTTTTGATCGCAATCAGAGATAAACAACAGAAATAAAACAAAAAGTGATTTTAACAGATCTGAAATATCGAACATGCCGAGTCGTATATATTTTATTTTTTTGTCTTTATGTTAGAAATATATAAAATGGATTGCAATCATTTGTTTCAATCGCGGTGTAAATCGTTATACGTAACTGTTAAAGTATATGCTTTATGAAATACTTGGAAACAAAATATGTTACATACGTTTCATACATTACACTGTATCACAGTTGTCATTTCTTTCACTTAAAGCCGAATACAGTTTTATAGCTCTACTTGACAAGCCATGGGAAGTACAGCACATCATTAAAATCAAACAAGTTAATTTTGCACGAGCGATGATTCGAAATGCCACAAGAATGTTCATCTATCAAACTATGATTTTACATTAATTACTTTAAACAAGAACTTTGGAAAAGAAAGCTTTTACGTATTCACACATGCAGTTTTGATAGAGAAGATATGTTGCAGATTTGTTTGTAAAATGTCAATACCCACAGTATAAAGATAACACTTTTCTCAAAGTTCCATTATTTTATGGCTCAAATGTTATTGATGAAATTAATTAAGAAATTCAATAACTAATTTTAAGCATTACTTGGTGTAATCTAAGAGTTCAATCGCTAGGGAATTTAAATGTTCCAATATTGTGTATTGAGTTCGCACCTGTTGTTTTTTAGAATGATTAAAATAACATTTAGATAACATTATATGAAGCATCATGGATAAAACCGTATCCTTTTACACACTTAATTTTAATTCTTATTCTAATCAAAAATTCATTGCCTTTTCTTGATTTTTTTGCTGCAATCATACTTACACAGTGTGAAAATGATATCTTGCAGTAAGATGAATGCACCAGGTATGATATATTTTTATTGAAATCAATTCACAGCAAATCACATCAATATACTAAGACAGAAATTTTAATCATACAAGTAGTGTATTTTAATTTGTTTTTCGTGGTGTTTGATATCCTGTTGGATCCTTTGAGTTGAGTCTTTTATAATATATTAAATTAAAATCTAAAAACCAGGAATTCATAAGCAGTTATTCCTAACAATAATTATTTAAAAATGAAATAAAATTCATAAGGTACTTAAACATATGCCAGCAAAATTTCCGCCTTATTTAATGTTAATAGATTTTAAATGTAGGTTTAGCTTTGTCTTAAATGGATTGTTTATCTGAAAAAAAAACACATTTCGTTACATTTATGTCAAAACAGAAAATGCATTTTAGATCTGAAGACGTATTAAAAACAAACTGTTATGTATTGTACTTAAATAGGAAGAACATTATTTAATCAGAGAATGGCTTGTCATTTAAGAAAATAAACAACATTGAGTTCATAATATCAAAATATTCTAGAGAGAATTGAGAAATATTCTGTCGTTCTTTATCATAAACAGCCACTAAGATATTAAATTTTGATAACGATTTACAATGGTTTGCTGATAAAAACATAATCTAAAAATAATTTTTCTAAAACAAGCTTCATAGGATGGTAGGAACTTGTCAATTTTGATAATGTCATTGTCTGGAAAATTTCTTATAAAAAAACTAGCTCCGGTGAAAACATTTTCATTTGTTATTGGTATGTCGTCATTTGTATTTTCTATCATACATGTCATAAGACTACAACGCAGCTGCATCAAATTAGAGGTGGGTATTATAATTGTAAATTTGTTACACTGTGGTAGTGATAAAAAAGGACACTTACTTAATATGTACATTTTTTCATCTCAAACCCTATTTAAAATATAGATTATAAAATCTCCCTTGTCCTTTTGACTAGCATTAAGTGAAAAAAGCCAAAATGAATAATTGTTTATATTCAGCATACATGTACTAACTGATCAGATTCAAACTCGCAGATAGGAGGATATCATTCATAAGAACATATTGTACAGTTTGTTTTAAAACATAAACTTATGTTGGAAAAACCAATGCTAAAAGCAAATCAATTTAATTTTTAAATAAAAAAAACACGTAAGAATCGTTTCAAAGAAAGAAAACAAATATCTTTAATTATATTGTATTTATTTTTAGATTTTTATTACTGTCTGCAAATACAAGCCAGAATAGTGCAAATAATGTTTTTTGATATGTAATGAATCCGAGTCTGCAATTCTCTTTTTATTTTCTTGTGATTAATGCTTCCGAGGGATCACTTTGTTTCCAGATTTTTAATTAATAAAGGAAAACGATAACAAAATAGATGCTGGGTTGCATGACGTTGTTTATGTTCATTTCGTTTATTTGATTTTACGGTTTATATAATATTAACTTTAAACAACTTGTAGTGTAGCAGTGCGATGCCACATAAGTTTATTTTCTGTCGTAAATAATAATTGATAAAGCAACTGTGTAAATGGCTGTTGGCCATCTGAAGGCACATGAATACTTGATACTTAAGTAAGTTTTCATTACTTTTTTATCTTTAAGGATTCGTCTGTGATAATCACAAATTTAGTTCTCGTTTATTAGAAAATGTTTGATTCAATTGAAAATATTAAAGTACCTTAGTTTGATGCCTGCATAATTAAATCTAAGGGGAAATCCTGGCAGTTACGAGCCGATCTCAATATTGTTTGATATAATATTATGTCCAATTAGTTAACAATTTCAGAAAATAAACATGAGTTTTGATACCTTATACGAGTATGTAGACAAAATAGATAATTAAATAATATTGACTGCAGAAAGCAGAAACATATTGACATGTGTTTACCATTTTGTGTCAATCACAGCCGTTCTACCGTAAATTAACCTAGATGAAGTCTTGAAAACTTAACATGCAGTAACGAATGTTAAGGTTCCTCATAGAGTTCTTCTACGAAGTCACAGGCTGTTTCCCGTAGTCTTTGAAATCTTATTTAAACACTTTAGTTTCTTCTGTATTTTATATCTGGTCATTAGGCTTATAATTTCAACGACATTGACTGTTGAAGATCGTATACTACTTAAGTCAGAGCGACAGTGCTTGAGACAATTTTCACTTTCCATTTGCTCTTATGAACACAATCAATCTCATTTGGTGTGCATTTGTATCTATTTCGTTATTTTCATTAAAATCGGCCCTTTCCAAGAAATCGACCTGTTTACATAATTATACAGAACAAGTTGATAATATTTGTCGGGAAAATACAACACAAAACAGACAATAAAAACATGAGTACACAAGTGAATAGAGTTTCTGTAAATAATACTGAAACCAAAGCTCATTATTTCATAGAAACGATCACTGATAATGGTGATATACCAAAAAGAAGAAAGAAAGAAGAAAGCAGCAACTTTCTATGTAAACATATTTTATAATACTATTAACAGGAGTTCCATCTACGAGTAACTGCATGATGTATTTTATTCAATTTAAAGAAAACATTTACAAATCATTCAGCTTTCATATGAATAAAAACATAGGAACTCAGCATGGATTTGTTTTGCATTTTGGCAATCCTATTCATGCACACGATTTGCACACATAGGCACTGTTCGTTATTAATTAATGCATCCGAGGGGTTTTCAAATATAAATGTAACTAGGCTTTAACCACGTTTTGCACGAACTATGTACATGTATTGCATAGATGGTTGTATAAGCCCTCAATTGATACAATACATGTGTAAATCAGTTGGGACTAGCTTTGACAATAGCTCGATAAAGCTATCTACTCGTGTATACTAAAGCTAAAATGGTTTGGAAAAGGTCTCTAATTACTGACCAAATACGGTCCTATATCATAAACCGCTGTTTTCTTGGTATACAGGCGAAAGACATATTTAATGAAATATGACGTGTTTATGGGAACAATTAACTTTCTTTTTCATCTGTCACGTACATGGTGATGTAAGAAATTTGAAAGTGGTGTGGATTCAGAAAAAGATGCATCTCATGTACGCCGTCCAAAAACTGCAACATCGCCATAAATGGTTGAAAAATTAAGGATTTGATTGCTACTGATGCAACATTTACAACTACGAACATAGCATAATGCGTTGGAATATCTAAAGGAGCAGCTCATGCAAATCTCAGACGTGATTTAAAAATGAAAAGGATAAGTGCAAGATTTATACCTCATCGCCTTACAAAAATGTAAAAAAAACTTGTTCGGGTACGAATCTTCAAACAATTGTTGAAACAGTTCCCTAAATTTTCGCAAATATCATCAGTGCCGATGAGACGTGGGTTCACTTTGAAAGCCCAGGCGAAAGATACATAACAAAATATGGGCAACCAAAGAAAACCAAAGACCTTGCATAGCTAAAACGCACCATGAGCGTCAAAAATGCCATGTATGTAATTTATTTTACCAATTAAGCCCCTGCTGTTCAAATTGTCTTACCAAAGGGTAAATGTGTAAATGCCAAGTTTTAAAAGGCAATGTCCTTCATAAATTAAAGAACTATTTCATGTTCCGAGACTAAAAAACACAGAAAATATCAAACGCGAAAGAATCTCGGTTGGGCTATTTTCCTGTGTCTAAACAGTATACCTCAAAAAAGATTATGAAAACGCATTTAAAAATTGGATTAAAAGTCTAAAATTTTGTATATCACATGCGCAGTGAGTACTTTGAACGATTAAGATAATTATTTTGGCACTGTTTGTTAAGCACTTCTGAAAATTGACCCAAGGGCATTCATATTTGAACACCCCTCGTATATTTGTAGTATTTAGCAATTTCTAACTAAACCCTGGTTTAAGACAAGGAGAAATATTAATAATATACATGTGAAGCAAAATGGTGAAGTATACATTTTTTAATTCAGTAAGGTATCACCATAGCTAAAATAAAGTGTTATAGATTTTATCTAGACAAAACATTTGTTTATTCCTAAATCATCGAAAAGCGTTAGCAAAATAACATATAATTGAAATAATTATACTCATTAAGTAAAGAGTTATCGTGCTTGTGTTAGTTCACAAAACTAATTTCAAAAAAGGTACCGGAAGTTTTTTTCTGTTCAGAGTAAAATTTACATTAAGTATGATTAGATATGATTAAATTTTCTCATTTTATTTATTTTATTTTAGTTCCCATATTGATTGGTGCTAAACCTTATTTATCTACATTGTTTTAATATGTTTTTATACTCGTATGTTATATTATAATATATTTTAAATACTGATTGATTTACAAATGTTGTATAACATACAATTCAAAAAACAAAAATAACTTGTCTTTGACTAATAGATTAAATTGAACAGCAATATCAGATATAGGATAAAGATTGTGTAACAAAAACATCACTGACTTCATATCATACATATTAGGCGTCCTTATTCTTACGTCTTCAGGCAAATCAATATGCATTGTAAATATTTCCTCGTCCTGACAACGGTGATAAGATCTCAACTGGTAATATACTGAAAATATGTCCTTGTCTCAATCTTTCAATGAAAGTGATTTATAGATAATTCATTCAGATTTTATGGGATGTTGTTGATAAATTTGCTTCCTTTACGAATTATATTGCAGTGTACATTTTGTAACAATAACAAAATTTGAATAGAAATGTTGTTTATGAGTATCTTAAACTTCCAATTTGAAATGTATTCTAAGTAATTTTCTAACAACAAAACATATTCTAACAACCAGAAATTCACCAATCTACATCTTAATGAGGGGCTGCTTTAATGGGTTCATGTATAACAGTTTCAGCCATCATTTATCATTGCTTGCTCGTAAGAGGCTAATTAATTGGTTCAAATTACAGGAGTCTATTTTTTCAAAGTCCAACTGGTGTGGTAGTTTTGAACCATGGTGCTGCTTTTTGAACACCCGAAATAAGCCAAATTCCTCTTTCCGGTTTCTGTGTCATGTGTCCTAAACTGTGTTGGTGCGTCGTATAACCAAACAAACAAACAACTACGTCAATGTAACGATTATCTTTTCTAATTTGCTCAGATTTGATAAAAGGTGTCGAGAAGCATACCATTGTAATATTTGAATTAATATAATTATAATTTGAATTATATCTTTTTATTGTCAAAGAGTTTTGGATACAAAAGTTGAAAGATGCAATTTCGTACAACAACATATCTTTTAAATTGTTTGTTATGTCATGCTGTACATTCAAATGCTTCAAATGAAAAAGAATATCAAGACAACCATTATTTCCATTAGTCCTTTCTATGTTTATTGCTAACGATTACAAAGTAATTAAATACATAGGTGTTTCGTTTATTGTTTTTAATCTTGAACACAAAAACAATGAAATGATTTTTTCATAATCAACATTATATCTTATCGATCAGACGCGAAAGTAAAGATTAGTCATTGATAAATTCTCATCCAATCCAATTCTTTTCTTAGTGGTAAACATATTCATGCATCAATTATAAAGTGTAAACATGTAATTAAGCAAAAACTGTTACATATTGTGTTTAATATGAAAATTTCATTGAAACTTCGTTCATATACTGCAAAACAAATGTATTGTATGAATTCTATATTTCTAATTGCCTATATAATATTAATGAATTTCAAATGCTAACTGAAAACGTATATAAACACATGTACAATTTTTAAAAAAACTGTCACTGTTAAATTATGAAATAGAGAAAATTTTCGAAGAAGCCCAAAACGCCATAAACAAAAGTTGCAGGCTCTGTTTGATTGTTGATTGAAACAATTTTTTACGATTATTCTATGTCATAAAGTACGATTTTAAAATGATAAAAGGATTGTTTACAGGTATGTCATCAATATTTGAACATTACTATAGATATACATTGTTCCAGGCATTTCAGACATTGATTTGCCACTATATTACTTAGTACGTTTAATCCGATTCATTTTGATCTACAACGCGTTAGATTAATACACCGCTTCAAGTTTCAGTTAAAAGACTGCAACAAAAAATATTATAAATAGTAATTTACACTTCTTATTATATATTGACTTTTCCTTTAGATATGACGGATGCGTAACGATTATACACATTCATTTGCTAGTCAGAGTTCCTTTAATTATTTGTTTACTTCGATGTAAGTTAACTGGGTTCATTGTTTTAGTTGTAAGAATCGACTGAATAAAAAAGCTCAGTTTTGTTTGTCAACGATACCGTGATTATTTAATCAAGATTGTAGAACAGTTTTCTAAGTTTTTGCCATTGCAATGTTGTCACTCAGCAAGAACAAGCTTGTAATCTTAATGCCTGATAACGATACGTTGAAGCTAGGCAAACATCATTCATGGTGATGTCATTTTGTTAAAAAGAGGTACTCTCTTCGTGTATACGTTTTGATATGCCTATGATTAAAAAAATCTAGAAACAAAGTGATCCCTCGGAAGCATAAATGACAACAAAGTTACACGAGAATTGCAGACTCGGTTTGACATAAAAATGTTATTCTTTATTTCGAACGCTCGTAAACTAGAACAGTAACTATTAGCTCATACATTATTTAACAATCAGTGAATATACATTTCCTGATTTTAATCCATAAAATTACTAGAAACTAAATTTATTTACTAGATGAATGGTGGATTAAATAACGTTCACTCTTTCTAGGAGGGTTTCATTTTATCAATTCTCCCGCGATTTCTTTTCTGTTTTATTTGGACCAATTCCAATGTTTGTAAAGCAACCATTTACAA
Organism: Ruditapes philippinarum; assembly: GCF_026571515.1. Taxonomy (NCBI): domain Eukaryota; kingdom Metazoa; phylum Mollusca; class Bivalvia; order Venerida; family Veneridae; genus Ruditapes; species Ruditapes philippinarum. The sequence goes on along the minus strand of NW_026861899.1, from coordinate 77,708 downwards.
ATCTGCTTTTCAGCTACGTATTCAATTAGCCTTTCGTGGAATATAAAAAAAACTGTTTTTCAGAACATGTTTTTCATTTGTATATGAAGTCGAATACGCACTTAGTTGAATGTATCGGGTAATAAGATGAATAGGACTTAATAACTTACTTATTACAGGAATAAATGTAGGTCACAACAATCTGGAAACTAATTAAATGATTGCAACGATTACAAAATAGTACACCTTATCATTTAATTAAAAATTGAATACCTTTTATTTACTTCCACGCCTTTTACTTCCTATGATTGATTTCCTTGGATATAGAAACTTCAAATAGAAGTACGATCTCGTGTGTTCTATCCATGACATTTAAAATCCATTTTTAATACTTTTAACAAATACAGAGGCTTCAATTTTTTGATAAGCTGTCAAGTTAATAGTACCAATCATAAAATGTCAGAGAAAATCAAGTTATCTTTATAAAACAATTAATTATACACTATCACTATACATGTAATCGTTATATTGTCGCCGTATAAGGCAGACTTGTTTTTCTGTGCTCCTGGATTTTTACTATTTTTTGACGGATTGAAAGTGCTGAAAAGTACAATTTTGTGACACATTGTAAACGAATGATTTGTTGATTTTTATGTGTATTTAACTAGCAACAATAACACTTTTCAAATTGTTTATGATGGGTGAAAGTTACAGATTTTTGAAAAATATACATATTTCGGACATGATTGAAATCAATAACCAGCCAACCATAAATCAAAAGTACAGGTATTGTCGTGACCAGCTATTGAAAATAGGATTAACGGTTTCGAGTAATTGGCAACTTCACAAATTAGACCATTGTGTACACGGTGTTATACATAAGCTGAACATCTCTCAACCCAAAACACACAAAAGGAGCAAACTCGGTGGTAAAGCTAAAATCCTGACTAAGCCTTCTTGTGCAAACCTACACAATTTGAAATATCCATTAATACAAATCACGCGTGTTCAAATTGGTGAAAAAGTGTCATGTTTTACACTTAACTGTAGATCTGTTGTTAACAAGGATAATTTTGTTGGCCAGTATTTGAGGGAACAAAGAATTGACTTTGCTTTGTTGACTGAAACATGGTATTCTGACGAAAAACAACATCAGTATGAAACGTCTGATCTCAATCAACACGGTTACAAAATCAGTGTTGCAAACCGCAAGAACAAAATTGGTGGCGGTGTTGCTTTGACTTGTAAAACCGAAATTAAAATGAGAAAGATGGAACATTGGAACAAACAAAGTTTTGAGTTTGGCATATGGAAACTCATTTTCAAAAGTATAACAGTACACGTAGTTGGTTTATACAGACCCCCATCCCTAGCCACATGTGAGCAATTTGTAACTGACTTTTCAAATTTCATAGAAGATATCTTACCTACATACTCTAACTTGTTGATTATGGGAGACTTCAACCTTCACCTTGACAATGGTAGTGGTGCATCTACAATCTTTCAAAATTGCCTTCATGCTATGGGTTTAGAGCAACATGTCAACTTTAGTACCCACACTGCTGGAAACTGTTTAGACTTGGTTATCACTGAATCGATTAATGGTGTATGTGTACTTAAATGTAAACAAGGACCTTTTCTCTCCGATCACTGTGCTGTCCACGTAGTCATTAATGTGAAGAAAGAAAACATTACCAGTAAAACTGTACAATTTAGAAACTGGAAAAGCATATCCCATTCTGAATTCTCTGATGATTTAACGAATATCTTAGTTGATAGTGAAGATGTCAACACTTTTGTAAACTTGTTTGAATCAGAAATCCAATCTGTTATCGACAAACATGCTCCAACAAAGGAACAAACTAGGATATGCAGAACTCAAAAACCTTGGTTCAATGAGTCAATATTGGAATCTAAGCGTATTGTCCGGAAAAAAGAGAGAATTTGGAGAAAGTACAAAGAGCCAGAACAGTTCAAGAAATTTAAAGAAGCACGGAATAGATACTGTAAAGAAATTGATTCTGAGAAAAAACTAGTTATAAGTGAGAAAATTCTAAATGCCAAAGGTGATTCAAAAAAACTCTATGGTTTAATTTCGGAATTAACTGGTACTAAAGCTGAAAATCCTATGCCACAGTCTACAAATGACGGTGAGCTAGCTGAGAAGTTTGCAGACTTTTTTATGGACAAAATAGCTAAAATTCGTAAATCACTTCAGGATTTCCCAAGCTTCATTCAAATGTCAAACAAATTCAACCTTTAGAAAATTTCGAGGATCTTACAGAAACACAGGTGAAGAGCCTTTTTTGTGAACTAAATACCAAATCGTGTGAGCTGGACTTAATACCCACACATATATTAAAGTCACATCTAGATGAGCTTCTGCCAACCATTACCAAAACTGGTCAATCTATCTCTGTCTAAAGGCGTATTTCCAACACACTGGAAACAGGCGATCGTTAGACCCCTTCTTAAGAAGTCTGGTTTAGAATTACAATTGTCAAACTACAGGCCTGTCAGTAACTTATCGTTTCTTTCAAAATTGATAGAAAAGGCTGCGCTCTTCAGACTAAATAACCATGTCGATACCCATAATTTGTTACCCAAAAATCAATCAGCATACAGGCGTCATCATTCATGTGAGACTGCTTTACTCAGACTTGTCAATGATCTTCTAGACGGTATGGAGAAGCAAGAGGTCACAGTTCTAATTGCAATAGATCTAAGTGCAGCTTTCGACACCGTTGACCACAACATTCTACTCGACGTGTTACACAGTCAGTACGGTGTCAATGGTACCGTGTTAGCTTGGGTGGACTCGTACCTGCGACCTTGTAGTTGTCGCGTCAGTGTTAATTCTACTGAATCGACTCCACGATTGCTGGAATGCAGTGTACCTCAGGGGAGCTGTCTTGGTCCGTGGCTCTATTTCACATATGCGGGAACCCTATTTGATGTGATACCACCATCCATATCTGTGTACGGCTTTGCTGATGACCACATTGCTAGTCAACGCTTTTCGACCAACTTCAGTGACCAATGAACTTAACGCTATAAAGCAACTTGAAGACAGTGCTGTAATCATCAATGACTGGATGAATGCCAATAAACTCAAAATGAACACCACTAAGACAGAATTCATTATGTTTGGAAGTAAAGCCCAACTTGGTAAATGTTCAATTAAAGAAATTGATATCGCCGGTGATAAAATTCAAAATGTCAGTGTCATAAGACACTTAGATGCCTACTTAGACGAGGGCCTAAGATTCTCAACACATGTTAAGACCAAGTGTAGAACTGCTATGTTAAATTATTTGAGAATAAAGAGCATTCGCAAATATCTGACTCAGGACGCCACAAAAATCCTAGTATTGTCGCTTGTAATCTCACATTTGGATTATTGCAACGCTATATTGTTTGGCATTTCAGAAAGTGAGTTACAGAAATTACAGCGTATCCAGAATATGTGCGCTAAACTTGTTTTGCAACGCGGAAAATATGATAGTTCCAAAGACTCTTTGTTGGAACTGCATTGGTTACCAATTAAAGCTAGGATCAATTTTAAAATACTATGTACATGTACAATGTATAACTGTTTTATGGGCAATGCTCCGGTTTATCTAACAGAACTGTTACACAAGCCTGTCATAAAAACACCAAATCTCAGATCTGTTGATAATATGGATTATTGTTTTGCTGTCCCCTTTAACAAAAGGAAAACATTTTACGACAGAAGTTTTAGTACCGTTGGTCCAACTCTCTGGAATAAATTGCCTCTGTATATAAGACAGTCTTCGACTTTGGACATGTTCAAGAAAAATGTCAAAACCTACTATTTTAGAGATTTTTACGCATTGTTTTAAGATTGTGATTGGGCTGTAAACTGATAGAGATGTGGAAATGTGTTTGAAATTTTACTGAAATAACCATTCATTTTTATTTTCTTTTAAATTATTTTTATTGTTATTTTTTATAACTATTCTTTCTTTTTTTAAAGTTTTTAATACTTTATATTTTACACGGCTGATATCTTTAACATATTTTTTTGTAGTTCATTTGCCATGCATATGTGTTGTTTTTTTATCTATATGTACATACTTTTATTATCCTTTTGTACAACGCAATTGAATATGTATATAGAAATAGGCGTTTAATTAAATAGAACAGTTTCAGTTATGTAGGACATGAAAAAATAAAATAATAAGAAACAGTATTAAAGTTCAAATCAAAGTATTGCCATCAGTTTCTTGGGTATTTTTAAAGAAACAAATAGAATAGCCGAATGTTATTTTGAAGAGAATGCAAGTCAGAGTAATACTATTACGAAAAGTAGTAAGTTTTCAATTCAAAAGAATATTTTGTTAATATCACAATATCCTTATTCAGACGCATTTTTTTCTTAAAACAACACAAGATTTTATAATCCATATATTGATTTAAAGATAAAGCTCAAATTATTTTTTTAAATCCTTTAACAGTTAAAATTGGCTAGCAAAGCTCCCAATGTCATTCACAGCTCGTCTTTATCAATAACTGTAGACAACCAATCAATCAATTAATAGAAATAGATTTTAACATAACCCCCAATATATAGCTTTTAACAATGTAATCTTAATTTTATTTAGGTATAACATATAAAATATGAAAAATTTGATTACTCTTACATGTCGAAAAATATATGAAGGGAATCTTAAAACAATAATAAAGTATTTGTAGAAACTGTCAAATAAATCAAAAACTATAAGCTTTTATTTTTTCTCGCAGCCAGTCATAATTTAGAATTTTTAGAACATATGCGTACGCATGTGCGGTTGATATCAATAGAAACTTGATGGGCTTTAGCTGAGCTCTTAGTCAGATGTGCTTTAAATTGATTTTAATTAAAAATGAACCACATTCATATAGCTAAACAAAATCAATACCCAGATAATTGAACGTCTTTATAAGCTCCGTACCTGGTCTCTTGAATGCTTATGTATTACCTTTATTCAAAATTCCTCCTTTTAAAAACAAAACAATTTCAGTATAATTTATCCGAATTTACAGTAATCATAACATTTGTTACAATAGTATTTTGAAGTATTTAAGATAGTGTGTAAACCTTGAGTAGACTACCCACTGATAACGACCTAAGTTGCAAATAAATCAATATTTAAAGTGACATTATCAGACACTTCCTAGTTATGTATCATTCCTGTAAAGAGAATTATAAACTTGAAACGAATTATGGGAAAATGTCAACTTATTTTGCCTTTTACTTGTTCACTAAATATGTATCCTTGGATGGGCATAGTGTCAATTAAACGCAAAAAGCATTCGCGGTATAGCTCGCTTTGACACTGTCAGTCACCTGACGCTACCTCACTTTTATTTCTGAACACAATACTCATCAGCCGGTAACTTTCCGAAGGAACTTTTTTACAATACGATTTTTCTATATTTCTGAATGTCGCATTTCTCGCATGTGCATTCTACGTAAGGCAAACAACGCAATATCGATGACCACAATTCATCATATTTGAAAACTTTTAGGACATAATAGATATGATTTCAAGTTATGCACCCAGAAAACAGTAATTTTTGGGTGACGTAAAGCAGTTAGTACTTAAAACGTGAAATGTATCTATAAAAGATATACGAAATTATGAGGGACTATTAATTCAATGAAAACAGGGCATGTTTAAAAGTCCTGTTTTGAAATATCAATAGAAGAATTCCATCAGAAATTTAAATTGAAACAGCAGGGTGTTAGAGATAAGATTTTATTACCGCTATATTACATATATATAATATTACACAATTTGTATTGTACACTTCCACAGATTGACGCGTGATCGGTTGTTTATTTCCAGCTAGTTTACAATATCATTTAACCGGGACGTTTTAGTACCATGACATCGACAAATTATGACCAATCTCATCAATGTTGATTGATTTTGTGAAGTGACAAATAGTGTGACGTGCATTTACATGTGTACAAGGAACCGGATGATAAAAAGTGTGTTATTTCACTACCCACTACCCATATTAAAGTATATTTATGTGACTGAATTGTTTTTTAATATTTTTTTGCATCAATCGGATATAGGATTAAATCTGGTCAACTGAAAAGTTAAAATGCATAATCACGTATTCTGAATTTTTTTTCAGAATTATAATTAACATCGATTTCATATTGTATTTAAATTTTATTAGTTTTTATATGAACTTTTTCAACAACAATTAAGTGACTTCATTATTTGCTAATAGATATATTTCCAATTAAAAAAAATGTAAATGTCAATGTCAGGTCCGTGATCGTTAGGGGGAATTCTGAAACAATCGTCTTTTCTGTGCATTTAATGGCAACCTTGGCCACTAAGCTAAAGGCATATTTTATGATTTTGTTAAAAACTATTTCATATTATGTAATACATTTTACCTTTAACTTACTCGGAATTGTCTAAATCAGTTAAAATACACCAAAAGCAACACATATTTCTTTAATCTTTACTAGTTTCGACTGTTGTCTTCATCAGAATAACGTACATTCAACCAGGCCGTTTTTCAGATGTGCTTTTAATATTAATTTTCCTCATGAATAAAACATGTAAATGTCATTGTCAGGTCTGTGATATTTCATTTCTAATTAAGATATTATCTCTAACACCCTGCTGTTTCAATTTTAATTTCTAATGGAATTCTTCTATTGATATTTCAAAAAACAGGAATTGTCTATGAACTTCTACTTTATGTTTATGAAGGGCAATGCTCTTTTTGCCCTACGCAGTTGAGCATGCGCGAGAAAATACTACTTCCTATCGGTTTTTAATAGCAACGGGTTGCGTCGTAAAAATGATCTATTATTGTCGATGATTGAACATTCATAAAGAACACTTTAATTTATACCATACAAGAGTTAAATTCAATTGAAACAAATTACTATTTAGAAATGTTATTTGAATTTGTCCACGCCAGTTTAGTCCTTATCCTCATGAAGTAAACATGAAACTTATACTATCTATACATTATGGCCCTCGTAAGTTAAGAAAGTATCTAAATCAAGTTTAGTATGCCTTGGTTGTTTTCAGCAAATTTACATTTTAACAACCCTATTTTGTATTTTTGAAAAAAAGAATGAATTATTTTTTGCAACCATGTTAAATTTCGCATTAGGATTTAAATGATTCACAGACATATTTGTACGTCTTGTGGTGGTGATGCATGTACATGTAATTGTTATAAATCAGAATCCTGGTGATAATTGATAAAATATTTCGATTGACTGTCTTAATGTTTAAAATACCATTTTGCTAATTTCAAAAAAGCTTCTTGGGTTTTAGGGTCTTTTTCATGGACATCCATTTCCGATAATGATCATGGTAAAATGGAAAGGATCCATAAAACTTTTCCTTTTCCTTTTATCGCCGCTTTTATTGTAATGAGTCCTCTTTATTTTTAAAGTAGGCGTATTTATTGTCTTCATCATAAAATGTAATGACATAATATATTTTTTAACAAAAAGACTTTAAACAAGATGGAGACCAAAATTTGGGATATTCACTAGCATTGCAAGCATTAGACTATGTATGACGGGCAAATCTTAGTTAATGTATCTAATACTGTACCTGATGCTTAGATTAATTGATCGTATTTTAATGGATATTTTCGTACAATAGTCTATTGTATGAAACTGAGACTAAATTTCTTGAAATAACTTTATCACACTGAAATGCTGGTATGAAACATAATGTGTTATTCAATCTTATGTTAATAACATTATTGTAATCAAAGAATGTGTGAATAAATTGTTAACACTTCTGTCAACAAGAAAAAATATTTGAAAACAGAACCTGTAAACTGTTGGTAACAGAAAGGAAATTCCAATGATGTCACTTTTGGTTTTATTCAGAAACAAAGCAAACAATTCTTAGACATAGAGAGGTTCTTACATGTTCTGATAATATATTTGAAAACAAATTTTCAATTCATAAAATACATTGTTCTTATGTACAATTCATATATCTTTTTACATTTGCAATCAAAGATTCACACCTGATAGCAAAAGAGTACACGGGGGTTAAATAGAAATCACTTAAACATGAACAAATAATTGTTTTTGCCATAATATTTTAAATTTGTTAATTTCCAAAATCGTGGCAAAAAGACGACAAGAAATCAATCATAACAGAAGCACCTGATTTACATGACTAAATTTTTATTTCAAATGATGATACTTGCATTAATGATTTCTTTCTCTACCATTTCCTCTGCTGATGTTAGTCTAAACTATAAATTGTTGACCGTCTATGTGATCAAAGACATACATTATAAAATAAGACAAAACCAGGTCCCTTTCAATAAATTTAGAATTATGAAACGCCTTGAATCAATTTCTTTTTTAATGATTTGTCTACTATTTGAGGATCAAACACAATGATATTGTTGTTACTGTAACTCTCCTGTACGTAATATTATTATTTACAGACCATGGTGGTGATTTGAAAACCAACTGTATTTTGTATTTTCAATGATACGTACTGCATATCTTTGCCTTCTGAAATATTTGATCGCCTTAATTTTTGAGAAGTTTCAACTAAAACTACAAATCGTGTCCTTAAAATTAAAAGTTTATAAACTTGAAATTTGAAAGCATTTCTTCATAATATTTATTTTTACATACAATTGCTTACCTTCTATGGAAGGCTAGATACAGACAACATTTCCCGTAGCTTTGTTATGAGCATCACGAGTTAGCCGTGCACAGATACGTTGACCATGATGACATTTAAGATGGCATGTATGTACTGTTTAGAAATGTATCCTCACATTCTAAGGAAACATTTTAGCGTTTAGGGACATTATCAACACTATACAGACCATACAGTGCTGAACAGAACAGAACATATACCTTATTTTGAATTGTACAATTATAAATCGTCATACAAATGTAAACAATTTACAATACATATTAACATAAATCACAAGATCAGATCTAAACATGTCCTTTTCAAATCAATATCGATGATGAATGATTTAATATACTAAAGTTGTATCTACTATATATCTGTCACAGGGTGAGAAAAATGTGCAGCCGGACCGGAACTCGAACCTAGAACACTCGGAATACCGTACCACTCTACTGACTGAGCTATCCGGCTGCTTACACATTATCTACCCTAAATAGTAAACAGTTCTGATGCGTGACATACTCCCCTGATATATTGAAACTCGTCCTCGAATTTCACAGTTACAGAGCAATTGTGTAATTCTGCATATATGTAAATTAAATTTAAAAGTATACATCTAACACTTCTAGTTATATGATACCTACCAGTGTGCACATGCAAATAATGGGATGATATTCTAATTCTTGTATACGTTATTTCTTTAAGATATTATATCGAGATCATTTTCATAAATAATTCATCTGTAACATGAATAATAAGACACAACCGAGAAATGTCTTCGTTACCATAAAGCAAACTTACCTTGTCAAAAAAAGTGAATTACCTTTCTTTAAAATTCGGTACAAATATTTTAATACTAACTGAATCTAAAAATGCCCAAAGATCATTAAAATCATAATTACATAACAATTTAATATTAGATAGCGCCTGTTCTTCTTACCATTATAAAGGCTTTCGAAAGCAATGTTATATACCTTTTTAGAATGTTGTTAACTGTCTAAAGCAGTTTAAACTAAACACTTATACTCTTAACATATCTTGAAATATATGAAGAATGACGTACAAGTTCGCCATATTTAGCGACATCACATGAATTGACTTCTACATTTATTCTACATTTTTTCATATTTAAGATGAATTCTTTCAATTTCTGTTGATTAAGTAAAGCCCCAGATTTAAGCACCGTCATTTCAAATAGAACCAGCAAAGTCAAAAAGGGTCAAAACACTGACATAATTCTGGCATTAATGCAAGAATAAATACCGGTATTAACGTGAACAGAACGTATTAGAAATCATACCTTATTTTTCACTCTATCATCTATTTATCAAATCAATTTGTATTCAGAAAAAAGGATCAAATCAAAAATAATCGAATTAGTACAGAATAAGTAAGTGCCTCTAAATTAATCGGATTTTTTTACATGTCCATCAGAGATACTGTACATCTTTGCAAAGTCATTACAGAGCTTACACGACTTTCATCTTACTATCTTTATGTAAACAACCTCTCCCTTACATCATTGACAAAACACATTTGAAGTGATAGAACCTTGTTCCTATAACCGTAAAAGAAAGTTAGTTTCTTCTTGTCATTTATTACAATATATGCATTCTAATATAAAAAAATGAATAAAAAAACAATAACTTTATACTGAGCTTTATTCTTTATTCTATAATGGCACCTCTGTTGCCGCTTGGTTTATGTGCTAAATTCAATCTCTGGTCTCTCACTTATAATTTAATTTGGTTTTAATTAATATATTAACCTAGACCATGAATTTGTCTAGGCCAGCTCAGATCAGCAACTGTTACACAAACATTTCAAATTTTATTATGATGCTTGTACATGTTTTAGTTACACCCATATTTTTATGATTGCGTATATATCACGTGCTGCTACTGATATATGCTCAAGCATCATGCTGCACTTTAAGTCAACCATATTAAAATAAGATTGGATCATTATTATTTTAAATTTGTTTCAAAAATTTTAAATTTACAAAAAAAAATTATATTTCTGATTCTAGGGTTGTGTACATAAAATGGAATTCTTGACTGTATGATGTAATTTTCTGTGATGTTTGATTGTAATGTTATAATTGCTTTTAATCAATTAATACTATCTTACCCATATTCATATGTGCTCATAAATCTTATTTGTGTTACAGAGTCAGTTATGTCGGAAAATAGCTTATATAGCTAATGTTTATATGTTTTATGTAACCGACTATAAATAAAGATTATCTTATCTTATCTTAACAGTTTGAATCACACCAATGACTTTCATACTAGGGATTATCCAAGTTTGGTGCATCCACACTCAGATGCCCGTTCATGCCCGGATAAGTGCCATTGTAGCAAACGATATCCTTCTTAAACCGGTAAGCTTGAAAGTGTCAATATGACATGTACTATGTCGGACCGCCTTTAAGCCCTGTCGACCTATATATCATTAATTTTGACACATATGTTGCATACTTTGTTGTTTTGACTCAAGCTAATGCGGTCACTTAAGTTGCGTTTATTTATGTATTAAAAAAAGTAAACTACAAAATATGTCAAATTAGGCGTACAAAAGATTGGGAATATTAAATATAGATTTTAAACAGTACCCGCACGCAATATTTCATATCAGTTCACAGTGAAATATAGAAATTGTTTTGCTGAAAAAAGATTCTATACAAGTGCTGTACATAAATAGAAAATGAATAAAAAAGAGATACGTAAAAATTTCCTAAAGTGAACTGAAAGCTTAATTGCACAGCTTATTGTCTATAACAAAACATATGCAAGCAGGATGGTAAAATAGATAAACTATCAAATAATTAACTTATCAATCTAAAAAATAAACATGTTTTTATATCATTTTAAGATTTTAAGACGTTCTTGTATGCCTGTTTTCATAAACCTCCATAAACTATGTCTGTTTTATTAATTCATCACAAACATGTAAAAATATTTTCTTTTCAACACACCATACATCGTTATGTAATACAGTAAACAAATAAGTTGGCTGCAGAATAACATTTATTTAATTAACCAACAGAAACAAATGGAGTGTTCTGATTTACGAATGAAATATGTTAATTTATGTTTAATATTATTATGTCACAACAGAGTAATTGTGATTGTTAAACAAATAGGATTTGTAAAATCCAAATTGAAACTGTTTACACAATCTTCACCGCGAAAAACTCATTAACTGATCTAGTTAAAATGGAAAAATATAAGACACCCTAAACAAGTTTCATAAACCGACAAAGATACTGACATCATTTATTATGTCGGTTTGTCGGTTAATCATAATGAAGTATTCATGCCTTTATTCATAGAGGGACGCCATTAAGATGGCATTGTTTGTCTATAATTAAGTTGTATTCACAGTGCAGTGTGAAATTTTAATAACATCTATATTACCAGACTTCATTGTTAGCTATTGACGAGCTTGGAAATCAATCCCATCATCTCGGAGATTGAAACCAACCAGTTTTACATTCATTGTTCAGTTATTGTTAAACTATATGAATCGATTGAAAGATATATAAATATGTTGCTCAATTTTACAATCAAAGTACATTTTAAAATGTTATCTGCCTAAACATGAACCAGATTTTCTTAACTATTTTATTTCTTTTAGAGTGTCGTTAATCGTAAGAATATCTTTTGGGCAGTCTGCATCATGTGTCACTAAATTATATCAAAAACATTGTAAGTAAATAATGCTTTGACTAAAATTTTATTCAATATTTTTTTTCAATCATAAGACAATGTGCACACTTACAAAACTTTTGATAATTTTATATGCGATTCGAATTTATTGTTTTCTGGTATTGTTAATCATAGTTATAAACAGCATTGCCAGATTAACCTGAAACATTTGAATATTCAATGACTTTATGTCGGTAATCATCTGATTCCAAAGTAAATAATACGGATTCTAATGTATAACACATTGGTATATTTATAAATTGATATTAGTTGAAAAACACTTGTCATTCTAGCCACAATGACAAGGTACCAGACTGTCAGTTTATAATTATTATTATTATTATCATTATTATTATTATTATTATTTTTATTATTTTTATTATTATTATTATTATTATTATTATTATTATTATTATGTTTTGTGAAACTTTACCATTATCTTTTCTTTCTGCATGTGAATCACTTATTTTAAACTTTACCTGTTGAAATTAATAATTTCTGTCCACATGAAAGTTATAAAAGAAATTTTAAATCTTTGTGCTCTGTTGAGGACTGGTAACTGTAACTGTGTAACTACAATTTCGTTGCATTTACCACTAGGCCATCGAGTCGCAATTATAGATTAAAGTATTAAACTATTTAAAACTTTTTCACAAGTCTCAAAACATTACGGAAACTATCGTCAACATTGCCAAACAATACCAGGAGTATTGCTCTAAAATTAACAATATATCGAATAAAACATCAAACGCAATCTTAAAATATCACGCGTATTGATAAGAAATCCCCATTATTTATTAATTAAGCTTCCTTGGTACAACAAAATTCTAAATCAAATCATTTACGCCAAAAATATCTGATTTTCTTGATTTTTTTATGTTTCGAGGTTTATGCATAATTATATTTTTACACCACATATTCATCGCAGTGATTGTTGAGTTACATAGATATATATTTCAGATCCTTTTTTCTTTAGATATCCCCGTAAAAGTTGTGTAAGGTTGATGACTTCAAAACCTTTATACAAAGATATTCATCTTATCATGTCAGAGGAGCATCAATTGTGTATATATGCACCGGGTGATAAGATATCATTGAAAGCATAAAGATCATCTCAAAATAGCGTACAAGTGTAAGTAAACCCACCTGTTGGAATTTGTAGCTGTTTTCAATAGATCTAGTAGATACAGACAATCTCTTAACTGTGTCAGGTTGGGAATTCATTATTAACAAAAATGTTAATAAAAAAAGCTGTATCTGGTACAATAATTGTCAAGCTATAAAGACTTAACACGTTTCTAGCTAGTAACATACATAATTAGATTTACAAATATTCCATATTTCATCAACTACTTGAATTATAAATTTTCTCTAAAGTTCATTGATAAGTTAGGAAAATCACAGGGAAAAGAAACACAAATATATATGATTTGTATCAGTTATCTTTAACAACAAGATTGGCGAAAACAAGCGAACGTATCTCCTTGAATATTTGAAATATATTTATTGGCATATATTCACCTTTGTTTAGTCATTACTTACTGATTTAAAGGTCAGGGAACGAACGATCGCGAACAAAGATACTTAGAAAATAACACATGCAGTAGCTTGTTGAAATGTGTTTACATTGTATAGTGTTTACTTTATAAATTTCATTCTGAATATGTGAAAAGATAAAATTATTTTTTACTTTTTACTAAAATATATTTATCATGATAATTTATCATGTAGTTCAGATATTTGACATAAAGTTTTTGATATTACGTTCAATGCTTATGATACACATTGTGTGGCTTTTATAATTATTTAGAAATAACAAATAACTTGCTTATATTATTTCGAATTCAAACATTCTCTACTTTTTTACAAATTAAAGCAAATGTACTCAAATTTGAACAAATTTATTTATCAGTTCTGAACATTATCTGATATCTGCTTTCAAAATATTTTATTCGATATATTCCAAGTTTTAGGATAGACATTGTGTTGACGTTTTTTTTTCTTATCTCGTAATATATACCGTAAAGGTTTGATTAATATTAAATAATGTGAAAATGAAAGCGCTTTATAATCTGTTTGAGTTTGGGTGGCAGTAGTACATGCAATCTACAAACATGACATTCTAGTATCGTCTTAGGCGGTAAAACGATTTATCAAAGAAATTAATATTACCTGAATATATTTTCATGCAACAGTAATTTAAATAATAAGAGGATATTTTTTCGTTTGCGTGAAAAATTGAATATATTTTCACGACACATGATAAAATGTCACATATTTTCACGAGCCGGTACGGCGAGTGAAAATATGTGGCATTTTATCATGTTGAGTGAAAATATATACCATATTTCACGAAAAACGAAAAAATAACCTTTTTATTTAATTTCATTATCAAAGAAAATGGTAACGAATCCCCTTGCTTGCTACCAACTGCAATTGTACAGCGCGCAGTAATTTATGCGTAAGCACGCGCTGTTTGGCGCTACATTGTGACGTCATGTAAACAACTCTTTAAACGTCTGTACAGCGTTAATTACTGAATTAAAGATATTGGTGTTCGCATTAATTTTCTTAGTTAGACCATTTTCTATCATGCTAGATAGTTTTCAAAACAAAATTCAAGAAAAAGTTGTTTTGTATTTATCAGATTTTTCAAACAAAACGGCGAAAGAAGTCCCATAAAATAAATATGAGTTTTGACTCCGCCCACTTTCATATTTATATTTCATATTTATTTTTAAAAAATATGAAATATATTTGACTGATATAGCACCATATTTCATGGGTAAAATTAAATAAAATGCTTTTTTAAGAAGGATGCCATGGAATAAAGAGAGTGTTATCTTATTGGGCGCGGAGCTATTTGTGTTTACTATTTTTTTTGTCCATGGGCCCGGATTTGATCAATAAATCCTTTCGATTTACAGCTAAAAGTAAATCCGCATTCAAGAACTCCTTTCGGTTTCTATATTGGTTTCCCCGTCGGTGATTCGCAGCATGTCATATTAATGAATGAGAACCGGAAAGCAGTTCTGCTGTACATGAATTCGAAAGCTATAAATAGCTATAAATGTTCTGATTTTTGACACTTAGGTTCTAAATTTGTTATTTCCCTTTTTTAGTAGTACATGAAATTATAATTTTTACATTTTGAATTACTTTTACACACATCATATCAAGTATACTATTAGTGATTGAATTTGTCAATATAAAGAAGATTTCAGGCATAATACTTTAATAATTTTGCTTTTGAAAATTATTTTTAATTTATATTTATGAAATTAAATGTTTAATAATAACATGTTGATATATTGGTGGTTTTGAAATAATTAGACTTTAGTATATAAGGTTACATTTCATTAGCGTCATTGGTACAGCATACCACTTTGTAAAAAAGAAAAAAATTAAGGGTATGACTGGTGACATGTTCGGGGGTCCGTACTCGACAGCGAAAGCTGCATTTTGTGGCCTTACGAGCGGATGGACCCTCATTAAGCATAGGCTATAGATATATATCATGACAACAACAGAAACTTTGATCTGCAGTTTGAACATGAAATGTAATGTTTTTTATGAATGGTTTTAAAGCAATTCAACAAAAAATATATATTGATCTCCCAATAAATTAATTAACAATAGTTTTTTTTATATATTACCAATGTCAAATAGCTTTCATATCTTTGTCGAGACGCACGAACATGATGTTAGTGAATTTCCTCATACCTACCTAAATTCAGGTGACAGTCTTCTATTATATTGATAAATACTGTATCACCATGTAACGCGTGTATAACAAACAAAAAAATTCCTGAATTTGGTCTTTTTGAAATTCATCCCATTTTTTTCATTCCAGAGTGTGTTCTACTTTCAGTATTGAAAGAAACCATTTCTTTTAATTTGACATGAAAAAATGCATGTAATATAACTATATTATAATATTAGTAACATTTACAAGTCTTGTAAGTCTTGTTTGTATACAATGGAATTACTTTCCTTACCAGGTAGGCATCAGTGAAAGCATTTTTTATATTAAATATCTTTCCCCTCTTTTTAATTATGGACAGTGCATAAGATAAGTATAATTATGCAAAAAATGGTTTACAAAACATTCGGAAAAAATCTACAATAGTACTTAATCTTAATATAACATGACCTGTGCGTAGAAATAATTTGGTAAGGTATCTGTAATGAGCACATTTTTTTTTGCGCGGAGCTTCTCAATCGCTGCATTGCAGCAACATTTGTACTTGTAACTTTTCAGGGGTTGTAAAATATTTTGGTGAGATACTTTTTATCAATCCAAAATATAATTAAGTTTTCAAATATTGATTCAAGTGTATCAGCAAAATATTTCTTGATACATGAATCATCCACACAAATGCATGTAACAAAGAATAATAATAATTTGATTGTCTTACATTTCTGCACTGGAATCTTAATAACGCATGTCTTGCGGATAAAATATGAAAACAAAGGTCAATAAAGAAATTCGATCAAAACAAGCACTTTGTGTAAATATTAGACGTTTGGGCAGTCTGTGACTTATATAAAATCAAATAAAATATCTAAACCATTTGCGTCCGTTGATGCGTAATGACAGTGAGTACGGTAGGAATGATTGCTATGCATTTATGATTGTTCTGGCTAATTATATAGCAGAATTCGTAGTTGATCTTATATGAGGGATTTAAGCCAGACTAATATTTTTGACCATCTAATGGCACATCAAATGAATAAGATCTTGATAAAATATAAATGTCTGGTCATTATCAAAACTAAAATATAGTACTTTAATGATGGTTGAGACCTATTTTGCATGTTTTTTGCAAGCAACATTTATAGAATTCATTTTGTTCACCTGTTTGCAGAAAGGTATGATTATAGGATATATGGGAGTAATGATATAAGGACTTTATTTATATCTTATAGTATTTCGTTAAAACGTCTCTTTGTTATAGTAATTCCATATAATTTTGAATTTTTATATCTCTTCTGTCCCAACAATACGACACATTTTAGTTTCGCTGAGAACACTAAGTATTGGTATGTCACAAAAATGCAATCATTTAAACTGTGATGCAGAATTACCTAAAACGATTTAAAACAGTTATCTTTAGTTGTCGCAAAACCAATATATCGCAACATAAACAACAACTATTGAAATATTAACAAACTTCATGTTTCAAAATGCATGCATCAAAGAAAAGATCATTATGCTACTCTAACGGTTTTAATAATTCATTGTTCATGTAATATTAAATAAAGTTTTGGGATTTATTAAAAAGATAATGTTGGGAGCGTTTTCTTTTCTCAAGTCTTAATAATGAGACTATAAGATATTCCCGCCATGCTGATAAATTGTTACTAAAACCAACAAAATGTTATAAATGCTCTCTCTGACACTAAATAAATAACATCAGGATTTAAAGCAAAGAGGTTTAACGTAAGTTATTCTCAGCATGTTCACTTGAATGAATTTGTTTACCTTTATTATTAACTCTATTTCTCATACTCTTTTTTTTCAAATGCCAATCATTTTGGTCAAGACGTTTTGTAACTTTTCTATTAAAGTAAAATGACGTAAGAACATTACTTACAAGTATATTAATAGATGAAATTGAGCCTATCTTTGAGCATTAACTATTTAAGAATAATATTTAAGGTTCCTTTAAATGAAATGTCCCATTGAACCATATTTTATATACAAGTTTTTTTTTCTTATTCAGAACTGAAAATGAAAACTTGACATAAATCACCTTAAATCATTTTTTTTTTATAAAATTTGAGAAAAGAAGAAAACACTCAAAAGCAATGACAATAATATTATGTCGAAAATTGCAGAATATGTCTACTGAGTCTGAATATACGAGTTTTGAAAGATGCAACATTCTTCCTGTCGTAAGCAGTATGCAATTCTAAGCAATTGATAATCCAGAAGGACGAGAAAAATACAATAACACCAAAAGATGAAGTACAGGACAACTTTTTACTGCTGTCATACAAAATACATGTACTAAATAAATAAAAATTAATCGCTACAAAACAACAGAAGCACACGATGGTGCAGATAATTGGTCAAATATTATTATTTTTGAAACTTTAACAGAACACAAAAAATAAAAATCCTGTGTAAGATAAAAAATAGGTGCATGTATTTCTTCGAATATCTGAATAAGACATTATCAACACAAAATAAACCTTTCATTTTAGTAATATGTGTAAACTATGTAAAATGAATATATGATATTCAGTCACTTAACTTATTGCAAACGATTGTAATCGATTTGATCTCTTAAACAATTTCATTTGGTCTTGTTATGTGAATCAAATAATCGTCAAATTACTTTCTCATATATATATGTCTATTATGATGAAATAAGTGGATCTTATAAAATATAACAGTTAGATAATCACTATTTTCAGTAGTCTCCATACTTAAATATAAAGTCATTGACTTTCGCTAAAATTAACAGTAAATAAATGAATATAGGCATAATTTTCATTGGACATTTTAACACAAATAGCCCTGTTCGATTTATACTTTAGAAGAGCTTCCGTTATAGGTAGAGGTATGTTCGATTGCGCGATGGCAAGAAGTGTTGGAAAAAGATATAGTAAGTTAGTAAGTAAATAAATTGTTTATTATAGTGACATTGTGCATATACATGATAAGAATACATACAAAGACACCCGGCCCATTGGACCTATACGTCACCTTATTATATATATACAGATATACAAACTGTGATCAATACATAGCTTTTAAAATGGAACATTTAAATGAGATCAAAGTTGCTACTCGATCTGTAAATAACAGTATCACATTTCAGAAAATGGACAGTCAATATAGCATCATGTTTCACTATTGGCACGTTAAAAGTCAATAACCTACTATTCAGCAAACTTCTCCTTAACACATATGCTTTAACAAGAAATTTTATTTTTTTGTTCTGGTGATTTTTAATAAGAAATACTAATTTTTCGTATTTGTCATATTGTTAAATACATCATTTGTAATAATGTCATTAAATGTCATTGATCTTATATCATAATAGACCGGACACACAAATAAGAAATGAGTTTCATCTTCGGTTAATCCTGATTGGCATAAAGTACGGTGTCTTTGATTTGGCGCTTCTCCTACATATAAGTCAGAATAAATATAAAAACACAGTAAAGATATTTTCTAGATGTTTAACAGCTTTTCAATAAATATATATGAAATTAAATATGACAGATGGCATTTTTGATACGTTGGCGTTCGATTGCGTTTCTAATCTAAGCTGTTCTAGTCATTATATTTTATTCTCGAACCGACAATAAGACGATTGAAACGAACTTCTGACTAATTTATAGTTGCAAAATCCTCCTAGGAATTAGTGTACAGTATCTACTAAATCTTTGTTTTATTATAAATTCCTATTCAAATCAAATTCCATTTTGATTAAAATCAAATATTGTAAGTAATATTGTTTAAATCTAAGATAACAATTAATGGGGAAACATTGCGGGTAAAAATGAACTGAAATAAAACTATTAAGGACGAACAAAATGTTCTGTTTGCGGTTAGCATGGTTAGTGGTAGCTTATCCTATGCAAGTTAACAAGTTTGACTTCGGCCGAGTATCTTTTCAAGGATACTTCTTGTTATTTCATGTGTATCAGTGGAAAATGTGTCAATTGTATACTGATCCATATTGAAATTAAATCAGGATAAAATGACGAAGTAATGGTTAATGATTATCTAGAAATGCATAGGAACATTATATAAATACTATACAATACATTCGATACATTTTCCTCAATATATGTCAATAACATAACAGACGGAAAGCACATTGAATTCAGGATACAATTATGACAGCGAAAATGTTACAAAATATGACTAATAGAGGCTTAGAAAAGTGCTATAGCACAATTAACATATTTGTCTTATAATTTGCAAAGTGCTAAAACCATTTTGTTTAACATAATAACATTCTTATCAATATGTTTTACTTGACTGCTAAAAGCAAATCAAAGATAGACAAATCAATTTTTGTTGAAGTGTTATTATTCTGTTACAAGCATCCACTTAATAGGTAAATGTGTAATTGCATATCATAAAAAATGTTCAGGGATAATTTAATTGATGGTCATCTATACTGGTTCTTGGTTAGGATAATCATGATAAAACTTTTGAATTATGTTAGTTGAATAAGTGGTGGAGACAGCTGAATGAAATAAAAGATCAGGACCTATTTTAAGACTCATTCAATTTCTTTTACTTTTACGTTTTCATGTATCTTACCCAGATTGCCATCTTATATTTAAACTCAACTTCTGAATAAGAAAGGCTATACAATTAATCAAAATATGATAATATGCTTGCAATTGTCTCTGAGTATCATTTATATTCATTGGCCCATAAATGAAAGCGTTTATAATCATTAAAGTTAAACGTATTTTACTCAGGCAAGGGCCAGGTTTAATTGAAAATAAAAGAAACACTTAATTGGAAGTAAGGTTATCATTGTGTGTATATTTTTTGTGCACCCGTTGATCTTTGTTCAATATGAAATATTATGTTTTTACACTTTTAGACTTCAGTGGAGTTCCTTAAAGTAGTATTTGACACAAATTATGATATCATGAGCGATGTTGCAAGATGGACTTTACTTATTTTTTCAACAAAATCTCAATTCCCTTATTAATATCATAGTATCAGAAATAATTAATAGTTACTTAGACAGACAATTATCAAGGTCTGTACTTTCATAAATAACATGTTGAATCAGTTACTTAACGTTATTTACTGTAAGTATTGTCATGTTGTTTTGAACAACACATTTATTTGCATGTAGCCTTTTAAGACTCTTTGCTGACAGTAAATCAATATATGATTTAAGATTCAACACAATAATACTCTAAGCAATTTTGATATTGTTTACCAATCTGTTTTGCAAATATAACTGCCATTAAAACAGTCCATAGAGAATATTTAAACAAATGTGATGTATTTCTTGGCATGCCTTCAGAAAGTTATTGAACCACTTTTTTATTTGATGATGTTACAACCAAGAAATGTTTGCACGTTTTGAGAGTCAAAACGCCTCTGTGTTAATGTTTGAATTTTTAAATATTAATTATGATTATTGAAAAACTCATAATCCATAAGGATTTGTCTTATAGTAATTACTTTATATGATATCGGACATCCTATCCACTGTTGTTGTTGACAAAGACTTAACAACATGCCATGAAGTTACTACTTATTAATTATGAAGAGCTTCTTTTTAATAGAGAAGTTGAAAACTAAAGGCTGAAGGATTCGATGACACTAAAAGCGATGCCTTTTTTCTCTTAAAATCAAGACAACATGAACAGATGCTTTTCCTTCCACATTATAGTCATATCAAACCCATAAGCCATTATTGCCCTTCAGGCCTTTGATATAAATTTGCTCGTCTCTCTTTAGATAATGACCATAATATAATAAAGGTCAGCTTGTGTTTCTTAAAATTGTATGCTGATGTTAAAAAAAAAAGTTTTTATCAGTTTGTTAATTATAATGCAAAAGAGCAAACTACCTCGATTGATAAAAAGCATTATCTTAACATAAAGTATTTTATTATTAGATTGGAAGTCTTTAAGATGAATTGACTCAAATCAAGATTAAATGTCAGAGAAGAATAATAAATGTAAAAATAAAGTAAGACGCTTTGTCGTTCTTTATAAATAATCTAAATATTTATTTAATCAATAAGCTGTCTAGCATTGACGCTTTGAGTAAACTGAAGCCAAAGAAAAGAGGGAACAGCAATGGCTTCTTATTCAGCACTTCAAGTGGAAAAGTCAGCAGGATATATCAGTTCTGTATATACGTAATCAACATTGTCAGGTAACATCATGATAAATTATACCTCATTTGCATACGGTCTTCTGTATTCAATATGACGTCACACGGTCCATAAACCGCATACAGACCGGGGGCGGTCCATAATTCTTATGAAGACCGTTTAAACGTAGCTTTCACGACGTGCGAATTTCACGACGACACAAACAGACGATAATTGTCAAAATGGCTAGGCGATTTGCCTCTTTATCAGAGACATAAATGTATTACATGTTGATCAAAAGTATTTGATTTGTCTTTAATTTAGTTATAAATTTTATTTATACTGTTTGTGAAATTCTTCAAGTCCGGGTTTTTTTTGCCTAGTAACATTAAATTAATATTGAATTTGATTAACAAAAATGGAATTACAACTCCTAGATCATCGGTAATCGGTAATCGGAATATTAAAAGAAGAGCATGATTTTTGCTGCATTGCTTGAAAATAATAAAACAAAATCCGTCTAGGGTTTGAGATATTTCACACACTGAACAAGTTAAATTATATTTGAAAGCAAATAGTAGTAAAAATGACAGCACAAAACAAGGGGGTGAAAGGATTTAGATTCGGTATAACATGGCTTTTCGGGCAAAATGCAAGTTTGCGGACTGGTTGGTCAGACTTCGGAAGGTATATGGCCCTCAGCTGCGCTTCGGACCATATACCTACCTCAGTCTGACCAAATAGTCCGTAAACTTGCATATTGCCCTCAAGGCCATGTTTTATTTCTTAATTATAACCCTTAAATAATAAAGCCATTTTCTTTATACACAGCAAAATATATTTGTACAGCATATTTCCATAAGAAAAGGGATGATTGTGAATATAAATACATAATACTTGTGATTTTCTGTAAGCATCGTGACGATAACTTTATTAAACACCCACACAATTTATACATTTTCTTTTACTTTTAACATTTTGATGATTACATGTATATACATCATGAATATAATAATGAATATAATGAATTAAATGCACTTGCACTTCAGTGTTGCTATATTTATCTAGTGTTTCCAGTACATTAATTGTTGAAGATTGAGTATCGCTCAAGCCGTTGCTTTAGGAAGTAAGAGATGTTCCAGGTAACAGGTGCCAAGTGCCGTTTGACAGCCATTAAAAATTGTCCGTATCTCACTTCTGTGTTGTTGTATTTTGTGTGTATAAGTGCAACATCCCTTACACACTCCATCTAGCACCGGCTTGAGCGGTACTCAATTTTCAACACTTAAAAGTGCTGGAATCAATAATCCCGAAGGGCAGAAAAATATTACAACACTAAAGTCAAGAACGGAGCAACTTTTTAAAGCTGCCACACAGCACTTGACACCTGCTTTTGTGAAGTAACAAACTGTATGTCTTTTCTTCTTTCGTAACTATTTTATGCAAAAGAAAGCATGTGCAGTAAAGTTTATATAAGATATGATATTTGTTGTTAACAAATGCAAATGTATTCCTTCCGACAAAATAAGCTAACATATAGCAACGAAGAATATTCAATTAAGGATATACTTGCATAGTCGTTTTGACAGTGATGCATACATTATTGCTGTAAAGGGATAGATAATGACAAATGTTATTAAGCTTGTCTGGAAATCATGCAGGATGAGTTATGCAGTATTATGAGTATCTTATTTCAGAGGTCAATCACCCTCTTGTTCCTGAATTTTGTCATTATAAATGAAATTAGACTGAGACAGTGAAAATGTTGATATTCTAATATGATATTCACGTTGTCGAGCTTGTGACAAGTTTATATTCAAATACGAAACAAAGTGTATTTTATCTTATATGACAAATATTTACTATAAAACGATTTAAAATCATTTTAGATTTAAATATCAGTCGCTATTTTATGACATAAAGAAATACGTGTATACATTAAGATGGATTACGCCTATGAATATATAAAAATGACGTTATAAGCACAAGCTATCTTTAATAGGCGCTTTAAATCAAAATCCTTTGAATCATCCAAACTTTGTTGATTAGGTTTTAAAAATAATTCGTTGTCATGAGGGAGAATTGTCTTATGAAAATTGTCAACATTTGATGTTTTTTCTCAATTTATCATCTAGATGCTGTTTCCCGTTAACAAAACCTCTTATTTCAACGTCGTGTGAAAGTTTTTTACTTCTTAAGTGCGTTCGGTATAAAGAATGTAACCTCTAATTACCTTACTTCGTTATCACACTTAATTGGTCACTTATGGCGTAAAAAGGATCGACTTCAAATTCTTCTCAGTTGGCGATTTAATATCATATTGTATAGATGAAGTTAACAATGAGATTATAATTAGGTATTTAGATATTCCCTATGTTTTCCAATTTGATACCTATCGAGCAAATATGATTAATTGGCTATAAGCAGAAGTTTGTCCTTGGAGATTTTTCCTCTTTTAGCGTGAATATTTTCGGCATGGACAATTGTTAAGAATTATTCGCGAAAAGAAAGAATAAGTGATATTTTCAATTGTAGCAAGTTTTAATTGTATTACACTTTCCTCTACAATAGACTTAAATTTAGAATTTATTATGTCTTGTAGAAGAATGTTAAATTTCTGACAACGTATTGAGTTTGAAATTCAGTGAAAGATAATATTTGAATAAGCTTTATATATGTAACACATAAAATCTGGTTATATAAATCTGTAGTTAGAAAAACATAATAAATGTTTGATAAATAATATCTGTTACATGTTTCAGTTCCCGAGGAGACCTTCTTTGTAGGCTTTCCGAGAAACCACCCATGGGCGGGTTCCCGAGGATCGGATATTCATATTCGAATCGCAAATATATGTCCGATAATTTTCTTGCATTTTCTACCATATTCCACACGAAACTATTTTCTTATTACGGCGAATTAAATTACAACTTAATTAATAACGTCGAACTTAAGTCATTTTTAGCATGTAGTTTCACTCTTTACGCCAAATCGGCGTCATTTTAAAACGGTTGACAGCATTGTCAAATGACGGTAAAGCACCGGTATAGCACCCTACTCATCTGGCACTCCATGTCAGATAAAATTTCCGGCATAGGTAAAACTAACAGAAAAACACTAGTCTGATATGCAAAAATTACCAGTTTTGTAGTTTAAAACCCCTGTTTTTCACCAGAAGCTATTTAATAGCTTTCTGTACAAAAGAGGACATATGTTGTCAAATATACGGCTTTTGAGTTTGAAATTGCTTCTTGCATCGAATAGTTCATTAGGTGAAATAGCACATTTTGAAAATAAACTGATAGATAGTTACGGCAAAATCATTTTCAAACTTCAATTCAAAACAAAACATGCTCATCATACTGCAATCACTTATATGACCTTACTGACCTAAAATAATACATTAAATACAGATCATGGCTTTTTAAACTAATATCGTGTTTTGCATTATTGGATGCAATGACTGGTCTTTATATGGGAACATGGGCGTTAAGAATCTCGCATCATGTCTAGGAGATAAATTATGTTTTATTCAAGAAGAAACGGTAGTAACCAATTATTCATGTGGAATCCATTTTGTTACCATGTATGCTTGTATATTTTGATGAGTCATGATATATTTACACGAGATTACTAATAGGTTTATCACAAATATTACAAAGTGCATTCTGCTGTTTATCTAACTGCAAGCTTTGTAATGATCATAATATATTTCTTACGTTACGTAACTTTCTAAATGATATTTAATAGACTATTTCAATCTAAAAATATTTAATATCAAAAATGAACCAATTTAACGAAGAGTTAGTTATTGCTTAGCGAATAAATTTGTTACTCTCATTTCTGATTTCAAATTGCTAAAATAGGGCTAAAACTTATAAAATTATAGCTGAATGATGTTTAATTAAGCTAATTTGTGTTTAATGGAAAATTGCAGAGGTAAGTTTCATAATTCATCATGTGTCCTTACTTAAATTGAAATTTACTGCTGTTCTGTGTGTTGGTTTAATTCTAGTATAATTTGTTGTTTCATTTTCCCTCATCTACAGACTTAATCAGAGTCTGTAATTTTCATGTAATTTTGTTGTGATTTATGCTTCCAAGGGATCATCCTTTCTCCAGATGTCTTGATATTATTCATTAATTATTAAGACCTTGTATGTTAACGACATTCATTTTGATAAGTTTATATACAATGGTTTACAATCAAACTAAAAGACAAAACATTATATTAAAATCATGTTAAGTGAATCATGTCGGAATTTTTAAAAATCCACAAGATGTTCTCATTCAAACCTCAAAATTGCATTTATTGGAGGAGTTGTAAACCAATTGTGTATTGTTAAACAGAACAAGTGTAAGGCCTTATTTCTTCAAGGCTTATATTTTGTTTTATTTAATAGTGTTATTACTATGTGAGCTGCTAAAGTGCATGTAAATAAACTGAATAATTCGTATGCTAAGATCAATGTCTCATTCATGACAATAAAATGTATGTACATTCTGGTAATTTATTTTGTGATTAGTCAGAATTTCATACAAAAATACCAAAAGCTGTCGACAGGTTTTTAATGGATGTTTTATATCAAATCATTCGTGAGAAAAGGTAATTAGCCTGTGTCAATACAACTACCCGAGAAAACAGCCAAATCAATTTCCATGAAGTACAACAATATGTTTTGTTAGAAGTGAAGTTTTAATCGATTCTACTTTTATCAAATGCACTTTAACATTTCCACGGTATCTTATTGTTTTTTAAAACTCTACTCAAAGCAATGAGTTGATTTCTTTAAAAAAGAAATCTGCTTTTTCCTTTGTTCCGGGAAGGTCATCAATTTGAAAACAGACAAAATAAAAATGTTGTTCAAACAAGCTGTTGTGAAAAAATATTCAATTATTTGTCAGGATCACATATGAGTATTTACATCCTGATTGTTACATGTAACTTAAGTATTTAACAAAATATCCAATACAAACAAAAATAATCGAATAAACATGATTCTTTACTTTTAATGTCAAGGTAGCACAGCGTTTTATTTCTAATGAACTTATGTTGCTGCCTGTGGATTTTTTTCATTCAACGGTGTTGAAAAGATACCTATACCTACTTAGGTTATTTCCAGGCATTGATACTCGTCCTCATATATTTTTAGTACAAGCATCATTTTACCAGTACCCGCCACATGTTAAGACACTTTAATCTAACAGACGAAATGCAGTAACTGCCCACAAATGAGTGTATGCAGACCAAGTGCACTTTAAATTTTCAGAACACATGTATTTGTTACATATGTTTAAGCAGGTTTATATTTCCCATATAAATTCAAAAACATTGTGCCATCAATTATTATTTACATATACAACAAATGTCATACGCATTGTATGTGTTAAACAATGTAAGAAATAAGCTTGATTTTATCTACTATCAAATTTATTGAAGAGTTTTACCTGTTAAATTACTAGTAGAATAAACCATTTACAACTGTGATAGGTATTGTGTTGATCATTTACTTAATATTACAAATAATGGGACCGTCCACCACCTATTGACCAGTCACACACCTCTTTGCTAATTAACGTGTGCATGTGTCTATTGATATTATGAACGTCGGTTATAAAAGCAGTGTGAACCTGAGTCTGTTAGGTGATAGGGAATCAGAATATATTTTTTTGTAACCAACTGGGAAACCATGAAAATTGGCAAACTTTTCAAACTTTTTAACAAAAAGAAATATTCTAGTAATGATACATAATTTTTTTAAAGTGAATCTTGAGTTACATGACTTGTAGACGGCAATACTAAAAAAGTATGAAAAGTATATTATTAATATATAATATTATAGCGATGCCATAAATATTGAATTGCTTTTATTATAAAATAATATTATAATCACAGTATATGGTGTAAAATAAAAGAGTTGTGTTTTTGTGATAAACTTATAAATTTTCTCAGTATTTATAAATACTCACAAGTTCTTCAGTACTACTCAAGTACTACAACAAAATGTGTACTCAGAACTCGCAAATACAAAATCGTTAAATACTCTAATAGTACACAATATCAAAACTCAGTTCTTGACCAATGCCTGGTTGATTCAAATTGGTTTACATGAAATACTGAAGTTCTTCATTTTGAGCATTTTTATTGATTAATTTACACTAATTGTTGACAAAATCTATAAATTAATGTCAGGATATCAAGTCGTTCATGCAACTCTTAGAAAGTATGACAACTATCAAGAATAACTTACCCTGGTATATTTAGTTATTTTCTATTTATTAAACAATAATAAGAATGCACTTATCGAACCATAAATTTTTGATGACTTTGAAGGAAAGTAAGGAAAAAATCGTATAATATTCAAGTATTTTAGGAGCTTAATGTTTACTTTTATTAACAAAATAAAATATTCCAGCACTTTTAGTTACGTGTGACAGGTTTTCAAAATCAGTACATCTCGCTTGTTATCGATTAATGACAACGGTTTTGTTTCAAATATTTTTAATTTTTGTCACGGTAGATTTAAAATATGATTTACTTATTCCTTTTCATGTAATCCATGTTTCAAGAAATGGCACGGATTTGTAAAATTACATATTTTTCTTTATAAACACCGTATGAACATCTGCGAATGTTACTAATGTTCACACTTTTATTGTTGAATACTAAAAACCGGGATTAGGGACCATAAAACTAAAGCATACATGTGCAGTAACCACTGACTTTCATGATCAGACCGAATATAACCGTACAGGCGACATTTTTTAATTCGAACATTCTAGATGTTATGTTAAAGTTAATTTTGCAAAAATAAAATGATGCTTTGAATATTCATATACTTTAGGTAAAATAAAACGAACACTTCGCACAGTATTGTCATAATCAAATTTAATTTCTTTTAAATATGTAGGATTTATTTAAGAACCTGATTGCACGTTCACCCTTTTCTCTAATAAGTTTTGCCTTATGAAATAAACATTATTAATTCAAATAAGAACAGAAAGTATCTGCATCAATCACTTGAATTTGTAAAAACAACAAGGTATTCAGTTGCGTTTCATGATATGGTGTAAACAGAAAAAGGAAATTCGATCACAAAATAATTTGATGTTTATATTTATCTTTCATCATGTTATCACGAATTGCTTATTGTTTCATTAGTTTAGCTGTATTTGTATTGTTTTGGCAAGATTTATCTTTTCTATTAATGTAATTTGTTCTTTTAAAAGATGTTACGGAATCAAGGTTTATAAAAACGTGACAAATATAATGATTGATATAAATTGAAAAGAGAATATTTCACAAAGGTAATGTAAACATATCATTTGTATTTAATTATTTAATGTAGAATTGTACAACTTTTATAAATATTTCTTTGTCATATTTTTAAACAAAAAATTACATCAAATAGTACACACGTTGTTCATGCTATTTAGTTTGAACACTCGCGTATATATATCTTTTTTCATGTATCTGATTGTTTACTTTTGAAATGATAAAAATAATATATGACAAAAATAGCTTGATCATGGACATTTAGTGTATTCAATCTCAAAATGTTATATGTGAAATATGTGTGATACTTTACCCTTTCTTGCTTTCTTTTCATACAAAATACTTGTTATATAGTGAGTTATTAAAGCGCACGTAATTGTTTCGAAATAATCTGAATGAACGCAATGTGATATGTGGACATATATCTATCGAAGTTTCAATACGAATGTCAAAAATATGTTTTGAAGTCTTTTGACATTTGATGTAAGGGAAACCGAGTATAAGAAATTATCCAGTTATGTAATACGTTATATAACTCAAGCTTTAGTATACATAATATCATATTATCTTAGAATCACACGAGGCTCAAATGGTAATTCTAACTGTAACCACCAATTTTTCATTGATTTCACACAAAAAGTTTCGATTTCTATGTGTTTACCAATAAAAGTGTCGAGAATTTTAAAAGTAAAATGTATTGAACGAGTGCAGTTTAGAATATTGCAGAATTATTCTTCCTATTTTATAATGTCAGGTTAGTAATTGCTTCTGAATATGGACAACCAGGCCGCTTACAACTTAATGACAATCTTTTTGCTAAGATTTGAAAGTTTTGGATACCAATAATTTGACAATTAAGGATATATATAAGGACCCGTTAAATTATGCTATAAATGATAAAGAATTTGGCTAAAGGCATGGATATGGGTACCGATGGTAAATACATGCCAGTATTATAGTCGATAGTGATTATTGTGATTATTTTTTCAGGACTGTAGAAGTAATGGTGATAGCAAATATTTATCATTGGTATACACGTATAAACATGTTAAAGAAATTTGTGAATACGAAAACAATTTATATTTGTTGATAAAATTACTTAGAATTTTCATTATTTGAATGTGAACGCCGTGACATTACTTTCGAATAGAAACTTGGCGATATGGAAAGAATAATTTTTTTATTTAATCCGACATTAAATGAAAAGTTCTTGAACAAATACATGTATTACCATTTTTAGGCCTTAATAGGCCGTTAACTACTGATATTTATCTTCAGTTTTCAACAATATGTACTTAATAATGTATCGAATCGGATGAATAATATTTGTAACATGTTTTAACAATTCAAATTAAAACTGTCATATTTAATGACCGTTCAATTTCCTGTCTTCTTTTTAATAATTTACAACCTATTATTTAGCCTGCACAAAATGTCGCCTTTTATTATAATTCAAGATTCATAGGTTTAATTTCCTTGAAACAAACTGATATTCTTCACAAAGACGCTGATCATTTATTCTGATATGATTGGGGATTTTGTTTTTTAGACAGTAAACATTTATCTGAAAACAAAGAATGAATAAAGAAGAATGCAATCAACATATCATGTTTTATTGTCATATAACGCTCACTGAAAAAAACTTTAATTTTTACGTGAAAAAAAAATTTAACAGAACATTGTATTTGTCACGTCACGTCTTCACATTTATTCCGGTTTTAGAAAGCTTATCGTTAGAATATGACACTACATGTCCTGGATGATTGATTGTTATTAACGTGCTGTCGAATATCATAAAACATTTATTTAATAAAAGAAACATTAACAAGCTTGACAATGTTTCCGCGAAGTGTTTGACAAATATCTGTTGTGATTAGCCATAGCAATTTTCCATGAACAGTTTTTTTTATAAATTACGTATTGCAAAACTGTATGATTGCATCTTAATTAATTCATCAAGAATAAACTTAAAAAGAGAATAACAGAGTTCAACACGGCACAATTGATAATGTTGCAGGCCCCATTTGATGAAGTCTGTTCATGGACGGTAATGGTAAATGCAAGCTACCGTCTACGCCCACTAGCAATGGCTTTAGCAGAATTCAGCATAGCACCAACTATATGTTGGTACTATCTTATGTTGTATGTCAAATATAAGATTTATTTCTGTTCTTATATATGACATAGTGATTTATTAACATCACTAAGGAATTCGTTACCAATTGTAATGTGTTTTCATGTTAATTTGTTTTGATTGTAATGAAATTCTGTTTTAGACGGACATGATGGAATTTGTGAAAAACTCATTTTTGCCCCTTCAAAACTTTGCAAATAACTGATTTTGCTTAAATAGCAAGTATGTTACTCAGTGTTGTCAATGACTGCTTGGAACCGTCGTTGCATACTCCTTATCAGGTATTTTAGGACGGCTTGTTTGATGGTATTCCATTTGTCGACAAGGGCGGCATCAAGCTCGTGAGTGCCTTTTGGCTGGAGCTGACGGGCTGAAATAACGAGAGGTGAAATAATGACAAAATATGACAATGAGCAATAATTTTAAATTCTTTCTTGCTAATCATATAAAATAAAAGTTCCATTGTTAGAATTTGTATCGCACAAAATCTTAAAGTTAATGAAACTAATCCTTGAAACATTTTGAAACGACTTAATGCAGATGAACAGTGGGTATAAATATATATATATATATATTTTCATCAACCCTCATAAAATATAAGCGTTTTGTAAATCATTTGTTACATGTTTTGTAAAGTGAGTCATTTAAAAACATGAATGTTAAAAATACACATTTTAATTTATTCATGAAACACAATCCTAATACATATATCATTGCATAATATGTTTGTGGCATGATATAATTACATTGTTGAGATCAAAATTTTAGTCTTATATTCGTGTGATACTGCATTATGTAAATTGTGAATACAAGATACTTGATGAAATCTATATCTAATGCATTATTTTGTATCATCAAGCAACTTGACTATGGAAATATTCAACGTAATATTCACGTAATTTCAAATATTTCTTATCGTTGCACACGCAATGTACCTCAGAATTTAGAGCTCGATAATTAAGTGCAATCGTCAGGCAATATTATCTGCGATTGACAACATGCCCCTCCAAAATGCCTAATGGCATTGCACAGATAAACGTTAAAAAAAACTTTACATTTTGCCATTATGATAATTCAGTTCATTTTTATATTTTACTATGCAAACTAAATCAATAATCCACGTAGCTCACTGATATTTTTACGTTCATAATGGGCAGTATTTTTTAATTTAAGTAGTTTTATGTTTTATTTTTAACATATTTTCCTTGTTCTTGTCATCTAGTTTAACTCATTATTTGTATAAAATAAGTTAAACAGAACGTTTTGTAACAGTATGGTCAAAGTTGTCACTTTATGTTTTCAGTCTATTTCAGATTGGTTGCCGTTAAACGTTTAAGAAACATTTTCGCCGTGCAATGGTTTATAATTGGTGCCATCTATTTATCAATGACGTTCTATCAAACTTTCAAATGTAACATGTGACATTTTTATAGTGCAGTGCGTTTACCTTTCTATATAATGGAAAATCAAACTTCAAATCGAGGGCGTGGTTCAATGGAATAAAACTGACAACGAATCCATGTATTTCGAGATTATTCTTTAACTTTTATAACTATAACAATGGATATACTGTGGATTAAAATGTATAATCGGTGATGAAAAATGCAATTGGTATACCTTCTTAACTTTAATCAAAATCAAACAACTCTAAAACCATTTGTTATTCGTTATGGTTTCCAGCGATTTTGTTGCAAAATTTATAATCCCAAACCAAACGGATGAGACATTGTCATTGTACAATTATCGTAGAGATTTTCTCTGAAAGATATGCACTTAAGATATCTTAGCAAATAATCAACATAACGAGACGAATATGTTAATACCCTTGTAACGACATAAGAACTATTTTGTTCAATTTACTAAATTGCGTTTCAAATGTAAGACACATACTTAAGTTTATAGAGAAGAGATATGTAAGTTTGGATTTATAGTTCTCAGCAATTATACAGTGTGGTAGTAATGAAGTTCCAGTCATTTTTTAAAGTTAGGTAGCATATGTACGGAAGCCAAAATCAATCTGTATATTATGAAACAACTTATATTCCAATTTATAAAATTTAATTCACCTTATAGGAAAGATCAACCTTGAATGTGTTACCAATGCTTAGATGGGTCGATTAGATACTAAAAAATCATCTTGTTTAATATATTGAGGCCCTTTATCTGTTTAAAAGTGATGTATCATATTATGAATTATGATTACCGCATATAAAGCTACGTAAGCAGTTCTGAAACAGCAAAATATATATCAATGCTTATTTGTTGTTTTAATGTCTGCACTTGATTTCCTGTGACATGATCAAGCCGGTGCTGAGAGGAACTTGAGGAATATTGCGCTTATTCATTATCTCTCATGTACAGACTCATCCAACCGAGTCTGTAATTTTCATGTAATTTTGTTGTGATTTATGCTTCTGAGAGTTCTAGAGTTTGATAGCATTGATTTTTCTGTATCTTTAAACATCTGCTGGGGTATAACGACATGTATTTTGGTTATTTATTAAGTGCTTTATTGTCCTTGTTTGTGTAAAACAAAAAGCATTTTGAAATTAAATTGGCAAGAACAATTTTTTTAAACTACTATTTAAGCAGCATTTAATTATTTAATTTCTATATGAAAATTGGGAGAATGAAGATATTCATTTCTTTCAAACAAACTGTGAGAAATGAACCAGGGAGTGATGTTCTGAGTACTAATCGTAAACGTGACTTGTAGAGAAAATTATAAGCGTTAGCCAAAAAATGACAAAGTAAAACAGTCAAATCGATAATTTTTAAGTAGGGTTTTATGTGTTCGACATGTTTTGTTCATTTACGTACATTAAATTGTTTGTCCCTTTAATATAAGTCAAGCTTAAGAATTAACATTACCTGTTCTGGTAGTCATGATTGTCGTGTATAAATGTCTTATACATACGTATTATTCTGACATTTCCTATCACAATGATTAATTTTCGTAAATTTGTTTTGCACATACGTTCTATCTGTAATATCTAATTGTTCAAAAAACGAATTTCCTTTTCATAATATGACATTATGCTCTTTTTCATTGTCAAAATGAGATAAATTAGTTACATATTTCAAAAGATTGACTATATAATGTCATGGTGATTGAACAATAATAGATAATTGCAAATGTTGAGATAACTATAAAATAAATTAAAGAATATAATAAGACTGCTCACGTCTCTTATAAATGTAACATTACCGATAATTTTCGAAGGATATTTATTGATATAGGTTGCGGAGGCCATTAGTTTAATATTTTTAACTTACTAAGATTATTAGCGCAATTGAAGTAGATATCAAATGAATAATGCTACACACTTTGCAAATATATATCGTTTATTTCGAATATATAGATAAACCTATCCACAGTTTTTTTTAATTTTAAATCAATCAATGAATAAATATTATATTTAAGACGGGACAATTATTGAACGCAAATTGAAGAAAAATGTCATACCATAGAATTACATATGATATGATAGACAATCTTGATTTTTTGCTATTGCTCGTAAACAGTAGCCATGAAACGTGTCATTGTGGTATCAATATACCAAATTATCTGATAAATCACACAAAAATTGTTATTTCCAAGATATTAACGTGGAAAAAATTGCGGATATAAAGTTCTTAGCATAAACAAATAAGTTCATGAAATATTCTTCCGGGCATGCAATTGTGTCATCACTGTCATAATAATTGATGAAAAACATCCTTGAAAGATGTTTACAGTTTATGAACCACATTTAAACGTTTATTTACTTTGAATATCAGAAAACATTTTAGTACAGTTTTCATAGAAATATCTTCCGCTGGTTTTACTGTTTAATATTATACATTAATATGCATACATTGTATAAAAATCCAATAATATGTTAACTATTAAAGTAAAAAAACTTTAATATTCTACTTTAAAACTTTTTATGAGGTGTAACTACATTTCCTGATATAGTTTAGATTTGTCTCCTTATTTTGTTTGTGCTTAAGATACTACAATGTATTAAGATACTTAAACTACCACTAAAACTAAAAAAAAGATCTAGATCCGTGGCTTGGGGTATAAAGAGCTTGTACAAACATCTTAATTTTGTCGCATTATTTAAACATTAAAAATGTCATAAAATGTAAAAGTACTTTTCTGGTGGAAATATTGACACATTAGCCACAACATCATGAAATGAATTTAAGCAAATAATACGTAGAACATGAGATGCATTGCAGCTGAATTTGACAAGTTGCAGACCAAAACAAAGGCTGTAAATATTTAAACATATATTTCATTTCTTTCAATCTGATAAAAACAACTATCGTCAAATTTTCATTGGTAAAAGACACCCTTATCTATTATTTATCAATCTTACTAGTGCAATTTTAGTTTGTTTACAATAGCATTCCTTAATCACGCACACTAAACTTGAATCTTGTAATTTCGTGTCATTACCTTACAGCATGCAATTATAAGCAATCACTTGTGAAATGATATGAAGGCAAATACGCTAAAATATCTGCTTTTTGCAGTGTAATTATATGCCTGATATTACTTGTACTTTTTTGACTACGAAAGGAGAACAGAGCAACTTTTTCAGCTCGACTAAACAATTTTAACATTCGCTATGCAGCAGAAGATAGATGTAGGCTTTTCATATTGCTACATGAAATTAAAGTGTACCATATTCATTTTATGTTGAGGGTTTTTATAGAACATTTCCTCCGATATCAAATTTCATGGTGTTATTAGATGGTATTTATTTCAATTTTTTTTTCCAAAATATTTTATTTTGGTAGCGCTTTAAGTAATAATAATGTTTTTGTACACAGGAAGTGTTATGCGGAATACCACATTTGTGAATTTGGACGATTGTTTTACCACAAGTTGTGAATAAATGAGAACAAAGATCAACAAGACAAAGCTACATTCACGTAACGCAGCCTCCAACAAAATTATATTCTGGCAACATACATTGTCAACACACATTGTACGTTTAAAAGTATCAGTTATCTTACAAATTATTAGCTTTATATGTTTTATCCTTAATAAAAGATATAACTAACAGTATTTAAAGGGACACCACTGAGGTTATTTGATATGATGGAACTGAAATTTTTTTTCCATATAAATGTACCATTTGATGTAGGTTTAGACCTCTAATCTTTGTGCAAAATCTCAGATCATTCGCGCACTTCGTTTTTCCAGAATAATTATTCACATTGTAAATAAATGACCCAAAATGAAAAGCGTTTAAACGCTTGTCACTCAAATCGGACTTAGAAAAGCATATAAATACGATTTTCAATTATTTCAAAGTATATTTCTTAACTATCTTTCTGTCTAAAGTGCCCCAGCTCATTTATGTTAGAAATTCAAATGTTATGTTTTTAGGCTTTTAAACCTCAGTGGAGTCCCTTTAAACACTTATTATGTTATAGATCATATTGTTAGTCACTACTATTTATGAACAAGGTTTGGTGAAGAACAACATCATTATATGAAAAAATTCCCTTAAGAACGTTTTTTTTCAGTATTAAGTAATTACGTATTTAGTGTTGGAAATAGTTACTAATACCTGACTGTTTTGCTAAAGGTTGCATTTTCCGGCATGCGGAAGAGAATTAGACATGGGTCAGCCCTGTCTATCTATATAAAATGTAGCAACCATAGGTCGGATGTATATCTTTCACACATGGTGATCTTAAAGAGGTTGGCCAAGTATGTATTGCCTTGTGGAAGACCTTCCTCTTCTCGTCAAAAAAGCGGCGGTGTTCGAAACTTTTCTAGCGATTAACGAGCCACAAAAAATCCCTAAGTTCATTAAGGTTTGTATTACAAGGTTACTCTCCTGATAAAAGGTAGACAAGTGTCTTTCTCATATATTATATTTTGGTTTTGATACTGATTCATTATTGATGGGTGCATTATAACTCTTGTTTAATTTCCAGATAATGTAATGTTTCAGTAAATCGGGATATGCTAATAAAGTTAATATGACAATAATACTTTGATAATTTTATGACTTAAAGTCAAAGTTATTTAAAGGCTACACGAATTACCTGCTTGATACCAAATTTGACCCTATGTCATTCTAGATTTTCCTACACCATTGTTTAAATACTCATTTATGAGATTGGGGACGCTTTTGACAACCGAACAACAGTTTGTACGCCTTCAGTCAATAAGACCCCAGTAATATTCCTGCTGAAGTTTTAGAAATACCAGAATATGGCAATGTAAGTATTAAAATAACTAATGCCATGCACATGCTTCAAACATATCATATGTTTGATACCATCTGTCCATTAAATCATTAAATTCTAGTTGATTCTTGTGACTTCAATGCAAAAGAGATTGCCAAAAAGCAACAAATTACGAGTAATTGGCCAAACAGTAACTTTTGAATACTATAAAAGTACAGCAAAAGAAAAAAACTGTTGAGAAATGAAAATAAAAGCATTTCTTAGACATAATTGGCCTTTTAAAAATTTACTTCTCATCTGATATAATCAAACATTTTGAACAGTTAATTAACAAACTTGCAAACTTGAAATACAATGAAATATGTTGAAAAAATCTTTATAAAACTTTATGATTTAAAATATACCAAAACAAAGCATATAAAAACTATCATTACGAAAAAATTGGAAAGGTTACAGGCGTGTTTATTTTGTATTTGCTGATGATTAAATAAGATTACTTTTAGTTGAATAAATGGAAACCTATCATAAAATGACAAACCTCAAAGAAAACGTATTATCAAATCACCTATTTGAGCGAAGCATATTTATTTTTCAATTTCATCATATATCTATTTAATATCTTTGTAATCTCTTATATTTTCTTGACAATATCAATATAAAACTAGACTTTTATTGCATTTAAGTAACATATGAATGCACTAAAACTTCTCAGTTGATGATATTATAATTCAGCGAATGGTTTTTTTCTTTACGTCATATTTATTGATGTTTTGTATAGGCGTTTCGAGTTACGCGTATCTATCTCAATTTTAATTATTATTCTATCCATTTTACAAGAACTAATGACATAAAAATATACTTCACAATATTTCACGTTATGTTTTTATTATTTCTTTATTCCTTTAAATCTAATTTATTATTATGCGTGTTATCATAATCAGTATAACATATCATAATACAAAAAATATAGTTTTGATCAAAAAGTAATGAAATGTTGCTTCATTTACTGTCTATCTCTGTGAATATGGTTGTCTGTAAGCTTTTTTTCCCGTCCCAATGATGTGTTGTCTGTTTTTAATATTCAGGTTTTGAAATGTTGCCTTTGCAGGCTAAATAACCTCCGATCCCTTTCATAATTCCATTTTATTCAGTTTGCCCATTGTTTTCTCGTTAAGGCCACACATATTCTTTTACTTTGTTACCGTACACCACTTTTCATTACATGTTTTAAAGTGTCACAATGAAGGTTCCAAGATAATACCTTTTGAACACTTCTGCGATGTTTCTAGATTTAATAGTTTCACCTTTTTCTGCTAAAACCGTTGCTATAGGCGTAGACGGTAATTTACACTTTCCAGTACCGTATACGAACAGGCCCTTTTAAATGGAGGGAAATAGAATCCCTTCCAAACGTTCAATACAACAAAATTAAAAATGTTGCAGGCTCGGTTTGATTGCGTCTTTTTATCGACGGTACTTTAAAGCGCAAGTTACTGTCAACGCCCATAGCACCGGCTTAAGCAGTATTTAACATTAAAACATGAAAATGTGAAATTTTGAACTAATAATCAGATATTAACATACACCAGTGGTCAAGGGAAGGTGACTTTTACGGCTTCTACATGTTCTACACGGCACAAACAACGCTGATTTGGCGATAAAAACCGAGTCTGCAACATTTTCAATTTTATCGTTTTTAGCGTTGTTTATGGATTCTGTTGTCGTTTATCAATTGTGTGTGGACATTTTTAGTATGTTTTTTACAGTTACGTTTATTAAAAACACAGAAATACTTTTCAACAAGAAGTGATTGCTTTCAATTATTTCCAATAGTCTTGATATTGATCAAGATATTGCTTGTAAACAATCTCCTCTTATTATTGTTATATTTTCAAATTATTTCTGGTTGACGACTTCACCATGGAATTAATAAGATGACACGATATTATTAACAAAGTTATTATTGTTGAAGTCAAACTTCCACTTTCAATAATGAGGAAACCACACATCAGCATGGTATTAAGTGCATTTCGTGGACAATTATCTTCCAGTTCTCTAACGTTATATAATGTAATATGAAATTTATCATAAACATGACAAAGAAACTTGCAGAAAATTTTCATATCCAGAAATGCTATAATTTTTATTTTATGAGAACGCAATTCGTTCATTTGCCGAGACCCTATTTGTAAAAAAATACCTTTTATATTTTTTTCAAGACAATGATTAACGTATAAAGTTATAGTTATATTAAGATGAAAATATAGATATGTTAGGATGAAAATATGATTTTATCGGAACAGATGCACAACTAATTCGTTGTTGTCAGAGCGTCATTTAAATATCGCAGTCATCATAATTTGAATAAGCTACTTCAAAATGTTTGTTTTGTGAATCCCCTTCCATAACTTTTTAACCTCTGAAAATGTATTAAAATAACTTGGCATAAGTAATCACCATTATGCGACGGTATGTAGAGTGCAATAATTGATTCGCTACCCCAAAGGTCAAGGTCACACTCACACGTCAAGTGTTATAAAGTCTACATTTCGTGTCCGCTCCATAACATTAAAACCGCTGCAATGTTATTATTTGGAGCGCAATATTGAGGATGCTACCCCAAAGGTCAAGGTAACAAAAAGATGTCAAACATTAAAAGTCAACAATTTTGTGTCCTGTTTATTACTTTTTAAGTACTGACATTTTTTTATTATATTCGCACAAATGATCACCATCATCACCTACAGAGGACAATAACTAGATGGCTACTCTTAAGGTAAAAGTATATAAATAACTAGCCGAGTATTTTAATTATCACCTGAAAGATTTGTGATTCTTATCTAAATGATCAATTAAAGTATTGAAATTTAATGCAGGACATTTATCTAAAGCCGCACAGAACAGTAATTTTGCCTAAATCATGATACAACCCAAATATTTAAGAAACTTATCAATAAATGAAGTCTAAATTTACCCCATGGTTACAAAAAACTTCAAATAAATAAGAATTCAAATAAAAATAATAGATTTTACACAAGTATCCTTCAGAATATGGAAAATAATTGATCAATAACTGAAACCGACTTTTGTGATGAGCAAACGTGCTTATGATATGCATGGCAGAACATCAATAAATGTCAAGAAGTCAGTAAATTGCATGTTATTTTGGTGTGACTAATGCTTCCGAGGAATCACCTTTTTCAGATTTATTTTTTTATATTTTACAAGCAACAGATTCCCCGTGAGTACGGGAAAGACACATTTGTAAAGAATTTGACAGACTGTTATGTGTCAATTGGCTGATTAGAAAAAATGATACTTTCAAATTACAAATTAATTGGATCAATAATAAAACGAAAAAAAGAGTGGTTTACATTATATTTAAAACATAAATTAATGTAAACCGTTATAGTTATATAATGATGAAAATATGATTTCATTGGAGAAGATGGCAACTTATTTGTTGTCAGAGCGTCAATAAAATATCAGAGTCATAGTTTTTTTAGAATAAGATTTTTTGGAAATGCACGTCACAATAATATTTTCTTGTTGAAAAACAGGCATTTTGTTTTATTTGTTAATAAATTTAGGACATGTAAGTACTTTTAGTATTAACATAATTTGTAAATGATTATGATAAAAAGGGATATTTTGAAGAGGCATGTATATTTTTAAGAGCAACGGATTCCAATGTCTTGAGTGACAACAACAACAAGAACAACACCATTCTATATGAATTTGATATTATGTTACATAGTTGTAAACGGGCTGATTAGCAAGAGTCAAATGATTTGTTCAAAGTTCAAACAAACTGGACCAATAATCAAGTCAAATAAATATTAAACAAAACACTTTTCGGCGATATATATGCAATCATTTTTCATGAAACATGAAGAAAACACATCATCTCTAATAATTCCTTAATAACCATTCATGAAGGTCCATAGGCTTTCTAAAATGTTTATATAAAACATTAACATAAGTAT
Organism: Ruditapes philippinarum; assembly: GCF_026571515.1. NCBI lineage: Eukaryota > Metazoa > Mollusca > Bivalvia > Venerida > Veneridae > Ruditapes > Ruditapes philippinarum. The sequence continues at coordinate 35,938 of NW_026861899.1, read as the reverse complement.
GAAAATAATTAGTTGACCGCCGTAGCTTTCGGAAAAGTACTCAGATATTTGTTGCAAAGAAACAAAGGTATTACTTTCTTGCATTATCTATTAAGGAACACAATCGTCTTTGGGACACCTCTTAAACAACATCCAATATCCAGGCCAATAGATGTGCATGTATAGTGCATACAGGCAAATGAAAAATGTGCGCCGCGTATTACGATTTAAACTTTACTGAAAACTTATGAAGGATAAAAGATAACACAACAAATCATGATGAAAAGCTCTCCTATCATAATGCATGTTTTGGTAAACCAAATTTACTGGAATAGGAAGAATGTATTTTTATACGCAGCAGATTGTGACTAACATAGAAGCAGTGCTGACAATATACATTTTAACGATATACATGTACAATATTTTTCTATCATTGAATAAGCCCATGATAAGATTTAGACTGAAAGGTGTCATTCATTTCTGTTTTTCAATATAATTAAAGAATGATAACTTATGCTTAAAAGTGTTTCATGTTTTTTTACGTATTGTCATGACAAAAATATTTGACCGCGTTAGAGTCTACAGGATATCGATTATTTGCCAACATGTTACATTACAGAAGTAGCATTAGAAAATGACATCGTTTATACACAAATGAGACGGTGATAGGAAACTAACATGCCCTGTTCTGTTTTATTTTGTTGTCATGCTGTGCTCCTTGCGTGTGGTCCTGTGTTTATTACAAGCCAGGTAAAACGAACTAAACGACAAAACAGTCGGTGGAACTAAATAAAACCTGGATATTACAGTGTAACATTCTTTAATATAAAATCGAAATTTTAAGATTTACAGAACTATTCGAGCAGGTCCGGTTAGCAAATCAACAAATATTTACTTTCAAACTAGTTTTATCTTAATATAAGAACTTATCACCCCAATATAAAAGAAAACAAATATTTCATCTGTACCTAGTTTTAAGATCTACAAGACCAATATCAAGTATCTGTCAGGAACGTATCAAATTTTGATAGAAAAAAATGGCTTTAAGATTAAGATTTAACACTACAAATCTCGCTCAGACTTCTGATGTTTGAGTTGCTAACATTTTAGTTTTATCTTGTAAATAAAACACATTATTTTTCTAGAAAAATCGTAAAAAATGTTACATATCTCTTTAATCTGACGATATTCGTATCTACCTAGACAGAAATGATAGATGAGAACTTAAAATAGGCTCATTCAAAAGATTTTTGCTGCAATTAATTATTTGTGTAATTTTTCAAATGACAAAATACCCTAACATACCCGAAACTCCAACGGAACAAACAACAGCAAGTACATACATGAAATTAGATTTTGAATAGTTCACAACCTTTTTCATTTACATATGCTCCATAATTTTTCCTTTACTATTTATTTTTATTATAAACCTGTTGATAATAATAATAGACAATGTTTTTATCAGGTTCACAAAATATAACTCGATCATAAGAATTCTATGATACACGCGAGTGCGATTCAGAATTTCGTTTCTGGCGTTATGCCAAGTACGTTATGGTTGAATACTCACATGTAGTTAACAATTGACAAGTTAGTTCAAACCATTTACAAATTGAAAAAATAAAAAAGTTGATTTTGGTGTTATTGTAAAGTTTTAACATTGTTACTATCTATTTAAAAGAAACACATGTTTTCATTTTTGCATGTTTTCAATAATTTGACAAATTAAAATTTAGTTCTGTAATAAAACGCAATGTAAAACTAATGCCTTCTAGAACTGTACAGTAATAATTTCACAAAATAGTTTCAAAAAATTATTAATTTTTTTATTTCGTCTTTAAAAATTTTATGAGAAATTCAATGTGTTTTGTTTGTAACAGAGACAAATTTTTACTGCAAGGAAAAAATATTCAAACAGCTGTAAAAGCCCTTTTTATGAAATCTTGTAGTTTTCTCAAACAAATTTTTTCTTTAGATTTTGACTTAACATGGGGAAATTAAAAAATGGGGTTTTTTGTCTGACAATCCCTAATTTGGGTTTTGCTTTTTTCGGTTAAATTTGTGAACCAATACGGAAAAAGTTTTTTAGATATATATAATCAAATACTTTTAAAGTAAAACGGTAATTTTTCCCTCCTTTTAAAAATGAAATTTTGGAAAGAACAAAATCTCTGATAACAACCCGATTTTTATTGATCAATTTTTTCCGGGAAATCATTTAAAACATTGTATTTTTTGTTTTTGTTGCTACTTTAATTGTTGTTATTTTATCTCATAAATGCTACTTTAATTGGGGGAGGGGAATTTCGCTCTGAATGAAATGCATAGATATTTGCTAGAATTTGAATTATACCATAACGTCTTATGAACGCTACTTTCTTTGATATAAAAAGTTTTTTTTAAAGGTGAATTAAATAAATATGTAAACATATATTTTCCGTCTGCTTAAAAAGCGAGCATTCTATAGTTTCTTTAACATTTTAACAACTCGTTAAATATTGTTCAAAAATTATGATTTTAAAAAGAAAAACCCGCCGCAGTAGCACTAAAGTTCGTATAGGAATTTTACATGCACATGAAGACTATATTATTAGCTTGTGTATGCGCTACGTCACAGTGGTAAAGTCAATTGTTACCATGTGGATCACAGCAAATATGAGATGGTCTTGTGCAAAGAAACTTTTACCGTTTTAGTTTAACGGTACATTAGACCTGTCGTTCATAAAAAGATCGAATTTGTATAAAAACATTCGCAATATAATGCGGAAAATTACCGTTAAATTTGGACTGCTACTGTCCGTTTAGGATAATTATTTAGTGACGCGGCGGACAAATCCATTATTGCGGTGTAAAACAGTTATAAGATTGTGGCACGCAGGCTTGCTATATAAGTTAAAATATCGACAAATTAATCAACTGTCTGCGTAACGCAGTACGTAGGGTCGTCAGTTACTCTCCTAGTTAAATATCAATGCAAGACTGGTTCGGATTGCACTTTTTCTTTAAAATAATTTCTATATATAAAGAATCAAATACGAATATGTTATATAATTTTTGACGTAAAGAAGTTTTTTGTTTCCCAAAGTAATATCTAGCAAGTTGGTTCAACCTGGTACTGAATACTAAACGGAATGAATGCATGTACACTAATTGTTCCAACTTTAGTTCAGTTGGAACGAAATACTCGTGCACTGCACAAGTACTATGTCTACTGCATACTTCACACTACACAGGATAAAAATATTATTTTCGGTATATTTAAATTATTAGATATTTTAAGAAAACTACCTTTATTTTCCAATGCATTTATATCTTCAGTGAAATTGGAAAAAAAGAAGGGTGGGGAAGAAAAAGTAAATTGTGAGACTCGAACTCGTAAAACATTTGATTGGTATAGCATCCCAATGCCTTTACCAACTTTGCCATCAAGACATATAAAACTCTATTATTTATCTTGCACTATATTCGCTTCTTAAAACCTGTTTTACCTATTCAGACAAAAATTGTAAACTTTTGAATCGTCACTCTCACATTATCATAGCAGCAGCACATAAATGTTTGTTGATTTTCTATTGATGTACGGATGCCACATAGGCGGAGTTTCGCATGCAAAAGAAATTTAACAAAATGTAGCTTCTTCTTGTTTTATAAAATTTATTAAATGCAGCTTTAAGGGCGTAGTATTTAGTGTGGTTGAAAATTCTATTTCTGATGAGTTTGGCTTTTTTCATTTAATACTAAATTTCCGTCAATCGTTTGAATAATTGTAAATTTTAGCGAAGAAGAAGATACTGTGAAAGTAAAGTTACCAAAGTTTAATGACGAAAATTGATTTAGAAATGAGAAATATATTGAATGGTGTATTAAACATATCAATTTATAAATCAGTTCCAAATAATCAATGGCTCCGCTTTTAAACCGCTCACAGAATAATATTCAGATAGTAAATGGATACATTTTTAGTGGACCTTTTTTAGTAACTCACATTTCTTAATTTCATTTTTATATGATATCATGTTTATCCCGTTATTGTGCTGTTTTCTAGATAACATAATACAACGAAATCATGACCAGGACGTCAAAAGGGTAAAGATAGATCAGGTTGCGAGAAAATGAGTTTTGAAATTGATATTCAAATACTTATCACAAAAGTATATTCCTTTACGGAAAAGGTAAAATCATTTATCAACTAAACAGGTATTTTTACAGATATGAGTTTGCATTCATTTGACACCTTATTTTGAGAAAAATATGTTATGTTAAATGTTATCACGTGATATTTATTATACTATTTCAATTAATATTGATGATGATTGAAACTTCCCGTTTTGATTGCAATTAGAGATAAATAACAGAAACAGAACTAAAAGAGACTTAAACAGATTTGAAATATTGAATTTGCTGAGTCGTATGTATGCTTCTGTTTTTGTATTAGAAATTACCTATAAAATGGATTGCAATCATTTATTTTAAGTCCTATGTAAATGTTTATACGTGATTGTTAAAGATTTTGCTTTATGAAATACTTTGAAACAAAATGTGTTACATTCATTACAATTCATCACAGTTGTCATCTCCTTCACTTACAATCCGACTAAAGTATCACAGCTCTATTTGTGAAAACACACGAGAAGTACATCATTAAAATCAAATGATGTTTCGGAATGCTGCAAGAAGTCCATTTATCAAAAGATAATTTTACATGATCTTTTTAAAGAAATTACGTGCATTTACGTGTTCACGTAAACTATGCAGTTTTTTATTGATAAGATATGTTGCAGATTTGTTTGTAAAGTTTCAATACTCACAGCCTAAAGATAACACTTTTCTCAAAGTTCCATTATTTTATGGCGGAAATGTTATTGATTACAAAAATAAAGATATCCAATACCTAAAGTTTGAAACATCATTTGATGTAATCTAGAGTTCAACCGCTACGGAATTTTAATGTTCCAATATTGTGCATTGTGTTCGCCAGCTGTCAAGCAGATAACAAATTTACAAAAAAAAAAAAGACAAAAACGTCACGATTTTCCTCGATGGTAATCTTCTTTTAAAATATTCAGAGTCAGTGTCCAGTGTCCAGTTCAGTTACACTGATATCTGAGAAACGGCCATGATTTACAACAATTTTTTTATTATAATATAATTGTTTTTTTGTTTTTTTTGTTCGTTTTTTTTTTTTGGTAATTGTTATTGCTGTTTATTTTTTTTAGAAATATTACATTCTAACACTCTCGTGATTTTGTCACTATAGACAAAGAAGAAAAAAACTGGTGTTAAACTGCCAATAAACACTGGTTAGGGACTACTTGTATATGCGCTGTTATGTTTTCACCATCGATTGTATAGTTTACAAAGCATTTTAAAGCAACAATAAAAAAACATTTTTATTTATATTTTCAGTTCGTATAATGTTTTCTTTTCATATAATACCGAAATAATATCTCACATACACTAACGCCAGATATTAGATCCATATCAGTTAATAACTATTTTGACAAAACGGCGCCAATCCGTAAGCAGCGTAATGACGTCATCCTAAGTAAACAACACATTCATAAACAAGCTGACGTTATTTCATACATACAAGAATGATAAATGGGGACACTGATGTAAACACAGTTTTTATTGTTGAAAACTTGATAAAATAGCGGTTTTTTTATTATTATTATTTATTTTGTTTGATAATTTCTATACCTTCGTGGTCAATTCCTACGCATCAAAACTCCAAACCGGTGTTAAATAGCCGATATACACCTCTCAGGCCGATGTTATTTCTTAAATACACATTTAGATAACATTATATGAAGCATCATGGATAAAACCGGATCCCTTTACACACTTAATGTTAATTCTGATTCTAATTAAGACATCATTGCCTTTTCGTGATCATACTTGCATAGTGTGGTAAGATGAATGCATCGAATTGATTTATATATTTATTGAAATCAATTCACAGCAAATCACATCAATAAACTAAGACAAAACTTTTAATCATACTAGTACATGTATTTGTAGTTGTTTTTGTGGTGCTTGATATCCTGTTGGTTTATGAGTCCTATATAATATAATACATTAAATCAAAATCTAAAAAACCAGCAATTAATAGACAGTTATTAATAACAATTTTTTTGAATAAGTGTTTAAAAATGAAATAAAATTCATTAGGTACTTATAATTATGCAAGAACATTTCGGCCTTATTAAATGTTAATAGATTTTAAATGTAGGTTAAACTTTTTATTGCCTGTATTTTATATCTGAAAAGAAAACAAATCAAAACATTTTGTCCCATTTATGTCAAAACAGAAAATGCCTTTTAAACCCATAGATGTATTTAAAACTTTTATGTATCATACTAAAATAGGAAGAACATAATTTAATCAGAGAATGGCTTGTCTTTAAGAAAATAAACATCATTAAATTCCTAATATCCAAATATTTTAGCGGAAATTGAGAAACCTTCTGTCGTTCTTCAGCATAAACAACCACTCAGCTATCAAATTTTAATAACATATCACAATGTTTTGCTGATAAAAACATAATCTAAAAATAGTTTTTCTATAACAAACTTCATAGGATGGTAGCAACCTGTCAATTTTGATAACGCCATTGTCTGGAAAATTTCTTCCAAAAAAACTGGCTCCAGCGAAAACATTTTCATTTGTTATTGGTAAACAGCTTTAGAAATCACGATAATGTGCAGTCATTTGGTATTTTCTATCATAAGACTACAACGCAGCTGCATCAAATTAGTGGTGGGTATTATATTGGTTAGTTAGTTACAAAGTGGTAATTTTAAACAGTACACTCGCTAAATATGTACGTTATTTTCATCTCAAAACCTTTTTGAAATATAGATAATAAAATCTCCTTATCCTTTTGACAATCATCAAATGGAAAAGCTCAAATTCATTGATTTCTGATAATCAGCTTGTCAGATCCAAACTCGCAGATGTGCGGATATCATTCGTAAGAACACATTGTACATTTTGTTTTTAAACATAATTATATCTTGACTTATTTTGGTAACACTAATGCTAAAACAAATCAATTTAATATGTTTTTCAACTCAATAAAATTAACAGAAATTAACAAATTAGATTCTTAATTGCAAAACACAAATTATGCTTAATTTGATCATTTGATTTGACGGTTTATTAACTTTAAACAACTATTCATATAACCTTCATTTACACTCTGATACCACATAAGTCACGTATCTGTCTGTCGTAAAAAAAAGCAACTGATTAATTGACCATAGGTAATCTGAAGGTACAGGCATACTTGATATTTAAGTAATTAATCGTTATCCACTATATTTAAGGTTTCTACTGTGATAATCGCAAAGTAAGTTTTTGTTTATTACAAAATATTTGATTTAAGTACCTTAGTTCCTGCATAATAAAATCTAGAAGACATTAACCTGCAATAACGAGTCGGTCTCAAAACTGTATGATGTATGTCTCACTGGTAAACACATTAAGAAGATAAACAGAAGTTTTGATACCTAATAAGTTGACAAAAAAGTAGAATGGTATTGGCAGTAACAATCAGGAACATATTGACAAGTGTTTATTATATTGAGTCAGTCAGGGCTGTTCTACTGTAAATAAACCTTACTGTAAAGTCATGAAAACTTAACATCATTGCATTAGCGATTGTTAAGGTCCCTCATAGAACTCTTATACGAAGACACAGGCTGTTTGTTGTAGTCTTTGAAATCGTGTTTAACCACTTTAGCTCCTTCTGTATTTTCTACCTGGACATTAGGCTTATAATTTCAACAACATTGACTGTTGAAGATCGTATACTACTCAAGCCGGAGCGACAGTGCTTGAGACAATTTTCGCTTTTTCTTTTTCTTTTATGAGCACAATCAATCACATTTAGTGTGCATTTGTATCAATTTCGATATTTTTAGTGATTTCTAGATATCGGTCCTTTCCAAGAAATCGACCTGTTTACATAATTATACAAAACAGTTTGATTATTATTTGTCGGGGAAAATACAATACAAAACAGACAATACAAAACACGAGTAAGTAAATAGAGTTGCTGTAAAAATACTGTTAGGAAACCAAAGCTGGTTATTTCATAGAAACGACCAATGATAATGGTGATATACCAAACAGAAGAAAGAATGAAAATGTTAAACATTTTTATAAAAGTATTAACAGGAATTCCATCTTCGAGTAAGTGCATGATGTATTTTATTTAATTTAAAGTAACCATTTGATACAAGTCATCCTGCTTTCATATAAATAAAACTTTAGGGACTCAGCATGGATTTGTTTTTGCATTTCGGCAATCCTATTCACAAGTACAACACGATTTGCACACATAGGCACTGTTCGTTATTAATTAATGCATCCGAATGGTGTTCAAATATAAATGAAACTAGGCTTAAACCACGTTTTGCACGAACTATGTACATGTACCGCGTGGATGTCTGTGTAAGCTCTCAATTGATACAATAGATATGTAAATCATTTGTGTCTAGCTTTGACAGTAGCCCGATAAAGCCATCTACTCGCGTATACTAAAGCTAAAATGGTTGGGAAAAGGTCTCTATTCACTGACCAAATACGGTCCTATATCATGAAATGCTGTATTCTTGGTACACAGGGGAAATACATATTTAATGAAATATGTCGTGTTTATGGGAACAACGAAGTTTCTTTTTCATCTGTCACATGGTGGTGTAAGAAATTTAAAAGTTGTGTGAATTCAGTAAAAGATGCATCTCATGTACGCCGTCCGAAAACTGCTACATCGCCATAAATAGATTTGATTGCTACTTATGCAACATTTACAACTACGTACATAGCTTAATGCGTTGGTATCTCTAAAGAAGCCGCTCATGCAAATATCAGACGTGTTTAAAAATGAAAATGATAAGTGCAAGATTTATACTTCATGTCCTTACAAAAATGTAAAAACTTGTTCTGGTAAGAATCTTCAAACAATTGTTGAAACAGTTCCCTAACTACAACATTCGATTTTTTGAAAATATCATCAGTGGCGATGAGACGTGGGTTCACTTTTAAGATCCCAGGCGAAAGATACATAACAAAATATTGGCAACCAAAGAAAGCCATGAGCGTCAAAAATGCAATGTATGTAATTAATTTTATCAATTAAGACCTTGCTGTTCAATTGCCGTACCAAAGGGTAAATGTGTAAATGTCAAGTTTTAAAAGGCAAAGTCCTTCATAAAGTATAGAACTATTTCCTGTTACGAGGCTAAAATACACAGAAAATATCAAACGCGAAATAATCTCGGATGGGCTATTTTCCTGTCAAAAAGATTGTGAAAACGTATTTAAGAATTGGATTAAAAGTCTAAAATTTTGAATATCACATGATGGTGAGTAATTTGAACGATGAAGATAACCATTTTGGCACTGTTTGTTAAGTACTTCTGAAAATTGACCCAATGGCATTCATATTTGAACACCCCTCGTATATTGTGGTATTTAGCAATTTCTAACTCAACCCTGGTTTTAGACAAGGAGAAATACTAATAATATGCATGTTAAGCAAAATGGTGAAGTATACATTTTTTTTTTCAATTCAGTAAGGTATCACCATAGCTAAAATAAAGTGTTATACATTTTATCTAGACACCACATTGGTTGATTCTTCCTCAATTATCGAAAAGCGTTTGCAAAACAACATATAATTGAAATAATAATTATCACTAAGTATAAAGTTATCGTGCTTGTGTTAGTTCACAAAACTAATTTCAAAAAAGGTACCGGAAGTTTTTTCTGTTCAGAGTAAAATTTACATTAAGTATGATAAGATCTAATTAAAATTTCTCATGTTATGTATATTATTTTAGTTCCAATATTGATTGGTATTAAACCTTATTTATCTACATTGTATTAATTTGCTTTTATATGTTATATTATAATATACTTTAAATACTGATTGATTTACAAATGTTGTATAACATACAATTAAAAAAACAAAACTAATTTGTCTTTGATTAAAAGATTAAATTGTACAACAATATCAGATATAGGATAAAGACTCTGTAACAAAAACATCATTGAGTTCATAAAATACATACTAAGCGTCCTTATTCTTACGTCTTCAGGCAAATCAATATGCAATGTTAATATTTCCTCGTCCTGACAACGGTGATAAGATCTCAACTGGTAACATATCGAAAATATTTCCTTGTCTCAATCTTCATAGAATTTTCAATGAAAGTGATTTATAGATATTCCATTCAGATTTAATGGGATGTTGTTGATTAATTTGCTTCCTTTACAAATAAAATATCATTGTTACAATAACACAATTTGAATAGAAATGTTGTTAATGAATACCTTGAACCTCCAGTTTGAAATGAATTCTAAGAATATTTTCTAACAACAAAACTTTTTCAAACAACCAATTTTCACCAATCTCCATGTAAATGAGGGGTTGCTTTAATGGGTTCAGGTATAAGAGCGATCATTTATCACTGCTTGCTCGTAAGAGGCGACTAAATTGGTTCGAATTACTGGAGTCTATTTTTCAAAGTCCAGCTGGTGTGGTAGTTTTGACTCCCGGTGCTGCTTTTTAGCAACCGAAGTTAGCCCAAATTCTCTTTCTGGTTTTTGTGTCATATGTCCTAAAATTGTGAATGTGCGTCGTAAAACCAAACAAAAAAACAATCCGTCAATGTAACGATTGTTTACAGGTATGTAATCAATATTTGAACATTAGTATAAAGATACATTGTTCCAGGCATTTCAGACATTGATTTGACACTATATTTAGGACTTACGTTAAATCAGATTCATTTTGATCTACAACGCGTTAGATTAATACACCGCTTCAGTTTTCAGTTAAAAGACTGCAACAAATGGATTATAAATAGTAATTTACATTTTTTATTATATATTGACTTTTCCCTTAGATTTAACGGATGCGTAGCGATGATACATTCATTTGCCGGTCATAGTTCCTTTAGATATTTGTTTACATCGATGTAAGTAAACTGGGTTTATTGTTTTAGTTGTAAGAATCGACTGAATAAAATAGTTCAGTTTTATATGTCAACGATCTCGTGATTATTTAATCAAGATTGTAGAAGAGTGTTCTAAAAATAATTATTATTTCACTCAGCAAGAATAAGCTTGTAATCTAATTGCCTGATAACGATACGTTGAAGCTAGGCAAACTAGCCATGGTGATGTCATTGTACTCTCCTCAGAAAAAGAGGATCCTCGTGCATACGTTTTGGTATGCCTATAATGATGATTACTTAGTTGAATGTATCGGGTAATACCATATATTATTATTTTTTCGAACGCTCGTAGGACTCTGAACGTTGGAATTTTGAGGCAATGACTAGCACAGTAACTATTAGCTCATACATCATTTTACAATCAGTGAATATACATTTCGTGATTAATATTGTCCTCTTATTCTTAATTCATAACTGACCATAAAATAAATAGAAACTAAATTTGTAAACTAGGTGACTGGTGGATTGAATTAAGTTCACTCTTTCTATGAGGGTTGCTTTTTTATCATTTCTACCTCGATCTTTTTTCTATTTTATTTGGATCAATTTCAATGTTTTATAACAAACATTTAAAAATCTGCTTTTCAGCTACTTATTCAATAAGCCTTTCGAGGAGTTTAAAAAAGATGTTTTTCATTTCTAGTATTTCATTGGTATATGAATTCGAATACGCGTATCGGGTAATAAAGTTAAAAGGATTTAATTACTTACTTATTACATGATTCATTTTAGGTCATAACAACCTGGAAACTAATTAAATGATCGCAACGATTACAAAATAGTACACCTTATCTTTTAATTAAAAATTAATTATCTTTTATTTACTTTCACGCCTTTGTCTTCCTGTGTTTTTTCCTTCGATATAGAAACTTCAAAGAGAAGTTCTAGCCCGTGCGTTCTGTCCATGACATTTAAAATCCACTTTAAATACTTTTAATAAATACAAAGGCATCAATTTTTTTGATAAGCTGTCAAATTAATAGTACCAGTCATAAAGTGCCAGAGAAAATCAAGTTATCTTAATAAAACGATTAATTATACACTATCACTATACATGTAGGACATGAAAAATAATAAGAAACAGTCTTGAAGTTCAAATCAAAATATTGACATCGGTTACTCGGGTATTTTGTAAGAAACACATATTAGAATAGCCGAATGATTTTTTTGAAGAGAATGCATGTCAGAGTAATACTATTGTGAAAAGCAGCAAGTTTTCAAGACAAAAGAAAAAAATGTTAATATCACAATATCCTTATTCAGCCGAGTTTTTTTTTAAAGAAAACAATATTTTATAATCCATATGTATATATACACCGTCATATATATATTTAAAGATAAAGCTCAAATTGATTTTTCAAATTCCTATATCAGTTAAAACTGGCTGGCAAAGCTCCCAATGTCATTCACAGCTCGTCTTTATCAATACTTTTAGATAACTAATTTATAGAATAAAATTTGACATAACCCCCAATATAGCTTTTAACAATGTAGTCTTATATACAAATGCTTATTTTATTTAGGTATAACATATAAAGAAAATATGAAGAATTTGACCACTAGTACATGTCAAAAAATATATCAAGGGAATCTTAAAACAATAATAAAGTATTTGTCACATAAATGAAAAACTTCATATGCTTTTAAATTTTTCTTAGCCAGCCATAATTTAGAATGGGTAGAACATATGCGTAAACATTGGCGCTTGGTATCAATAGAATCGTGCTGGCCTTTAGCTGAGCTCATAGTCATATGTGCTTTAATTATTACTTTTATTTAGAAATGAACCACATTCATACAGCTAGACAAAATCAATACCTATGTAATATGAAAAACAAGATCAACAAGGAAAGGCGGCGTTCAATGAATATTTAAAAGCTTTAATAGACGTGATTTCAAATTATGCACCCAGAAAACAGTAACTTTTGGACGTAAGGATACGAAGCATGAAGGATACGAAACTATGAAAGACTAAATAATAATTCAATGAAAAAGGCATGTACAAAAGTCCTATTTTTAAAATATGAATAGAAGAATTCCACTTGAAATTAAAATTAGAACAGCAGGGTGTTATAGATAAAATTTAATTACCCCTGTATTACAGTATATTACACAATTGGTGTTGTACACTTCCTTTAAATAAGTGGATTGGCAAGGCGGTAAGTGTTAAACAGATTGACGCGTGACCGGTTGTTAATTTCCAGCTTGTAAACATGTCATTCAACTGGGACGTTTTAGTACCATGACATCGAAAGATTATGACTAATCTCATCAATGTTGACAAAATGTGTGACGTGCATTTACATGTGTTATGATAAAAAGTGCGTTATTTCACTTTCCACTAACCAACTTAATGACTCAATATTTTGACAATTAGTGTAAGTATATTTATGTGACATTTTCTTTTCTAATCAATAAAGGATAAAATCTGGTAAACTGAAAAATTAAAATGCATTATCACGTGTTCTAACTTTTTTCAGAATGATCATTAACCTCAATTTCATATGTTATTAAAATAGCTTTAGTTTTTATATGAACTATTTTAACAACAATTAAGTGACCTCTTTATTTGCTTACAGATATATTTCCACATTTAAAAAAAAAACATGTACATGTCAATGTCAGGTCCGTGATCGTAAGGGGGAATTCTAAAACAACTGTCTTTTCCATTCATTTTATGACAAACTTGGCCATTAGGCTAAGGGCCTCTTTTATGTTTTTGTTTAAAGCTCTTTCATATTTTGTTATAATTTGTACCTTAAACTAACTCAGAATTGCCAGTTTAGCATGAGCGAGAAAATACTACTTCCTACCGGTTTTTAAAAGCAATGGACCGCGTCGTAAATAAGATCTATATTTGTCGTTGATTAACATTAATAAAGAATAGTTAAATTTAAATCATACAAGAGTTAAATTCAATTAAAACAAATAACTATTTAGAAATGTTATTTGAAATTCATTAACGCCAGTTTAGTCCTTAGCCTCATGAAGTAAACATTAAACTTATACTATCTATGCATTATGGACCTAGTTAGTTAAGACAGTTTCTAAATCAAGTTTGGTATGCCTCGGTTGTTTTCAGCAAATTTACATTCTAACAACCCTATTTTGTGTTTTTGAAGAAAAGAATGAATGAATTTTTGCACACATGTTAAATTTCGCATTAGGATTTAAATGATTCACAGACATATTTGTACGTCTTGAGATGATGATGCATGTATATGTAGTTGTGATCAATCAAACTCCTGGTGATTATTGATAAAACATTTCAATAGACTTAATGTCTAAAATACCATTTTGCTAATTTCAAAAAAGCTTCTTGGGTTTTAGGGTCTTTTTCATAAACATTCATTTCCGATAATGATCATGGTGAAATGGAAAGGATCCATAAAACTTTTCCTTTTTCTTTTATCGCCGCTTTTTATTGTATTGAGTCCCTATTATTCTTAAAGAAGGTGTATTATTGTCTTTATCATAAAATGTAATGACATAATAAATTTTTTATCCAAAAGATTTTAACAAGATGGAGACCAAAATTTGGGATGTTCACTAGCACAGCAAGCATTAGACTATGTATGACGGGTACATCTTAGTTAATGTATCTAATAATGTACCTGATGCTTAGATTAATTTATCGTATTTTAATGGATATTTTCATACAATAGTCTATTGTATGAAACTGAGACTAAATTTCTTGAAATAACTTTATCACACTGAAATGCTGGTATGAAACATAATGTGTTATTCAATCTCATGTTAATAACATTATTGTAATCAAAGAATGTTTGAATAAATTGTTAACACTTCTATCAACAAGAAAAAATATATGAAAACAGAACCTGTAAACTGTTAGTAACAGAAAGGAAAATCCAATGATGTCACTGTTGTTTTTATTCAGAAACAACGCAAACAATTCTTAGACATATAGAGGTTCTTACATGTTCTGATAATATATTTGAAAACAAATATTCAGTTCATAAAATACATTGTCCTTATGTACAATTCATATATCTTTTTACATTTGCAATCAAAGATTCACACCTGATAGCAAAAGAGTACACGGGGGTTAAATAGAAATCACTTAAACATGAACAAATAATTGTTTTGCCATAATATTTTTAATTTGTAAATTTCCAAAATCATGGCAAATAGAGGCCAAGAAATTAATCATAACAGAAGCACCTGATTTACATAACTAAATTTTTATTTCAAATGATGATACTTGCATTAATGATTTCTTTCCCTACCATTTCCTCTGCTGATGTTAGTCTAAACAGTATTTTGTTCGATAAACAGTCTATGTGATCAAAGACATACATTATAAAATAAGATAAAACCAGGTCCCTTTCAATATATTTAAAATTATGAAACGCCTTGAATCAATTTCTTTTTTTAATAATTCGTATGCTATTTGAGGATCAAACATAATGTTTTTGTTACTGTAACTCTCCTGTACGTAATATTATTATTTACAGACCATGGTGGTGATTTGAAAATCAACTGTATTTTTTTTATTTTCAATGACACTTACTCCATATCTTTGCCTTCTGAAATATTTGATCACGTCAATATGACAGCCTTAATTTTTGGGAGGTTTCAACTAAAATTACAAATCGTATCAAAATTTTATAAACTTGACATTTGAAAGCAAATCAATGTAAGAATTGTTGTGATGTATATGTAGCTTAAAAGAAAATGAAATAGTCTGTTGATATACAGAAACATGCACATATCAAAGAATTTTAAACATATTGTTCAGGGTCTTTATCAATCTCCACTGAGGGGGAAGGTTGTTCATAAGTCAATTTTAACGAGATTATCACGTACTTTTATAGACAATCTTTAAATGTAAAATTATATTCATGCATATTCAGCCAAATCCTGGCAGGTTCATAATTCCCCCTACCAAACTCTACCATGGATCTGCGCAGTACTTACCGTTTAAACTGCGGCGGTTAAAATCATTGAATTGAAGCTAGCATAATTGTATTTGATATGCATTATAAGATGAAATAAACATAAAGCGATCTATAACAAAAGTTCATTTTAATGCTTCCGTTTATCTGTTTTAAATTTACGTTATGTTTACAGAGTAATATTAAAATACAGTTTCTTTTTGTTTGTATTTTAGTAATGTTCCTTTTTAATGTTTAACTTTATGTTTAATTAACATTGATTCAGAAACGCCATCCATATAAGTAATTATTAACAAATAATATAAAGGAACATTTTCGCTGGAAAAAAGTAACTATACGAGGAAATCATCGACTTGGACTGTGCTTATCACAAATGATGTATTCCCTGTTTTGTTTCTAGAAATCGTAAATCATATTTGACATAATCAATGGTCAATGTTCTATCTAACAAGATATCTATGTTGTACTTTTCGAAAAATGAAACGGTACGAACTAGCCATATGAATTTGATTGATAACTTTGACCTGACTTAAAAAGGCTACAAAACCATTAATTGTCAAATGATGAACATGGGACTTGCTGCCAATAAATCTTATCCCTTGTATAATACAGCTAAGAAACAAGATGACATTTCCAATGTTCGAGATTTTGAAGAATAATTGCTTCATTTAGATTTCATTTTGCACCTATTGAATATAGAGACTGGATGACACAGGTACATTTTGAGGTCAGGATCCCCCCACCCATATATTGACATACAATTGCTTAACATCTATGGAAGACTATTAGGTGCGTCGTCCATTTTACGACAACATTCCCCATAGCTTCGATATGAGCATCAGTTAGCCGTGCTCCCGCACATATACGTTTCCCATGATGACATTTAGGATGATACGTATGCACTTTTTAGAAATGCATTCTATTTTAACAGTTTATAGGAGAAAATCGTTGAAGTTTGTAGGTAATTACCCTAAACAAAACGGTTTAGTTCGACAAATAAATCTTAGTAAAATGGGCAAAATGTCCATAATTTATGTAATAGAAAGTGCATCGAAACACGAGGCTATCCTATTTGTTCTAGGGGGGCAAAGCTCACCCCACCCCTTTTAGAAATTATATTTCCAAATTTCCGAGTTTCTCTTTTGTATCATAGACAAAAAAAAAACCGTTCACTGTCATAAAAATATGAAACCGCAGAAAAAAGTAACCAACGAACGATCAACTGAATATGACTTTTCTTTTGATATCCCTTTCACTGTCGTCACAAAAAGTAACCCCCAGAAAATATGAGCCAATTAACTAGTATTAACAATTAACTTATACCTGCACTGTGCATGTATGGGTATACGATTTAACTCTGAAACATTTCAACAGAAAGGTATCCAATCTATGATACAATATAAGGTGATATGCAATTGTATTTTAACTTCAGATTTAACATTTCATTAAAAAAAACAGTTGTACAAAGTTAGAAGTGAATAACTGGTATTTTCGGAGCAAATGGATCTTGAACAGAACAGATGCTTTATTTTGACTTGTACATATTATATAACGTCATAGAAATGTAAACAATTGTACAATACATGTTAACATAAATCACAAGATCAGATCTAAACATGTCCTTTTCAAATCAATATCGATGTTGAATTATTACTATATCTAAGTTGTATCTACTATATATATATCTAAGTAAGTTCCATGAGACTTCGCATCTCTTATATGCAAATTAGATTTTAGAGTATACATCTAACAGCTTTACTCATATAGTACCTACCAGTGTGCACATGTAATGAATGGAAAAATTTTCTAATTCTTGTGAGATAGTTCTTTAAGGTATTATATCGAGATAATTTTCATAAATAAAAGTATCTATAACATGATTATACAGATACAAAACGGAAATGTCTTCTTTACCATTAAGCCAACTTACCTTGTCGAAAACAGTCACTTACCCTGTCGAAAGTTTACTACTTACAGAATTTGAAAATGCCCAAATATCATTAAAATCATAATTACACAACAACAATTTTAGATTAGATAACCAATTCTTCTTACCATTATAGCAGTCTTCGAAAGCAATGTTATATATATTTTAAGAATGTTGTTATCTGCCTAAAGTATTTAAAACTAAACTCTTATGACCTAAACATACCTTGAAATATACATGTATATTAAGAATGACAAGCAAGTTCATCATAGTCAGCAAAATAATTCTTTCAATTTCTGTTGATTTAGTAAAGCCCCATATTTCAGCAGCATAATTTGAAATAGAACCTATAAAGTCAAACAGAGTGAAAACAACACTGAATAAGAACAGTATTACCGTAAACAGAACGTATTCAAAATCATAACCTTTTTTTTCCACTGTATCATCTCGTTATCAGATCGATTTGTATTGTCAACAACTTGTTGATGCTTTTTTTAATAGAAAAGTATTAAATTAGAAATACCTGAATTAGTATTGAATAAGAAGGTGCCTCTCAATCTATTGGATTTTTTACTTGTCCATCAGAGATAATTTAATATTCGAAAAGTCATTACATAGCTTACGACCTTCTATCTTCATGTAAACAATCTTTGCTCACAAAGTTATTTTACATCATTGACAAAGACAAATTTTAAGTGATAAAACCTTGTTCCTATAACAGTAAAAGAAAAGTAGTTTTTATAGTTCTTCAAATTGTTTTCTTCTTTCCCTGTCATTTATTACAATATATGCATTTGATTATAAACTATGAATCAAGAACAAATACATGTACATTCATACTGAGTTATATAATTATGCCCCCTTGTATTGTTTTGCTAATGTCGGTCGGTCGGTCGGTCGGTCAGTAGATATGTCTGTCCGTCGGTAGATAACATGGTTTCCGCTGATTATCTTAAAAACTATATATCACAAAGTTTTCGTATTTCACATAGTGATTGGTCATACAAGTAGAAGACTTCTATTGATTTTGGCCTCAACAGGTCAAAGGTCAAGGTCCCAGGGTCCTTAAATGTCAGAATGGTTTAAGCTGATTATCTTAAAAACTATTCATCAGAAAGCCTTCATATTTCACATAATAATTGGTTATAACTAGTAGATGACCCATATTGATTTTGGAGTCACTAGGTCAAAGTTCAAGGTCAAAGTGTTCTTAAATGTCAGAATAGTTTCCACTGATTATCTTGAAAAGTATTTATTACAAAGCCTTCATATTTCACATAGTGTATGGTCATAACAAGTAGATAATCCCTATTGACTTTAGGGTCACCAGGTCAAAGGTCAAGGTCAAAGGGGCCTTAAATGTCAAAATGGTTTTGGCTAATTATTTTAAAAACTATTCATCAGAAAGACTTCATATTGCAAATAGTGATTGGTCATAACTAGTAGATTACCCGATTGATTTTTGGGATAAGCAGGTCAAAAGTCAAAGTCATACGGGCCTTAAATGTCAGAATGGTTCCGTTTATTATCTTGAAAACTGCTCATCACAAAGTCTTCATAATTCACATAGTGATTTGCAATAACTTGTAGATGACTTCTATTGATTTTGGGGTCACTGTGTCATAGGTCAGGTCCAGTTCACAGGGGCCTTAAATATCAGAATGGTTTCTGCTGATTATCTTGAAAAGTATTCATCACAAAGTCTTTATATTTCACACAGTGATTGGTCATAACTAGTAAATGACCTCTATTGATTTTGGGGTCACTAGTTCAAAGGTCAAAGTTACTAGGGTCTTAAAGGTCAGAATGGTTTCTGCTTATTATCTTGGAAACTTTTATCACAAAGTCTTCATATTTCACATATTGATTTGCAATAACTATTAAATGTCTATTATTTATTGTAGGGAAACTAGGTTAAAGGTCAAGGTAACAGATGCCTAAAATGTAAATATGGTTTCCACTTATTACCTTGAAAACTTTTTATTACAAAGTCGTCATTTTTCACATATTTATAAATCATAAGTCATAACTAGTTCTAAATTCAAGGCCTTTATATTCCACATATTGCTTGGTTAAAACAAGTTGGTCATTATTTTCTTTTTCCCACAACTGAACACTTCCATGTATCCATTTACGGCAAGTTTCTATAACACAATTACCAATAATGTGGGACAAGGGCTATAAAGGGTGCATATGTGTCGTTCGAAATTCTTTTTTGCGGATTGGCTTATGTGCTAAATTCAATCACTTATCCTTGCCATTAATGGTTTCAATCACACCAATGACTTTTATACTGGAGATTATCTAAGTTTGGTGCATCCACACTCAAATGTCCGTTCATACTCGAATAGATGCACGTCGTAACAAAAGTTATCCTTCCTTCAAAGTGTCACTATGACATGTACTGTGTTGGAATGTCTTAAAGCCCTGCCGACCTATTTATCATTAATTTTGACAAATATGTTGCATATACTTTTATCTGTTAAAGGCACATTTAGACTCTAGCTAATGAGATCACTAAGTTGCGATAATCTATGCAAAACATAACAAAGTAAACTACATGTCTTTAATTAAATTATGTCAAATGAGGAGTAAAAGGGATTGGAGTTATTAATTTGAGATTTTGGGCAGCACACGAACGCAAAATATCATATCGGTTGACAGTGAATGATAGAGATTGTTTCACTGGAAAAAAATCAGTATATACAAGCGTTGTACATTAATAAAAAATGGAGATATGTAAAAATAAAGTGAACTGATTTATATTCTGTGTGCATTTCCTGGCCATAACTACATGCAGACAAAAACGTGCTTACCACAATCTTAATATTATAGAAACACATGTATCTTCCTATATTTATAAATTAATAAAGAATATGATTCAAACACTTAATTTCGTCACTTAGAATAACAAAATATAAACCATATCATTTCGAAAACCTACTGAATATCATATGATTATTTATTAATTTGAATAGGTAGGGCTTGCATCATACTGAAAAATAAATATGTTGTATAACAATTTTCTGTTGCGAACTATTTAACCAAAAATTGCACATACTTTAATCACTTGCGTCATTTAGATTTCCTTGTGTTATTTGTTTATGGTGAATCAATTCAATTTTAAAAAAGTCGATCTGTTTATTTGATGTATAATACGAGTACAGTATCTTAGAACATTGTTAAATTAAAAATAAAGTTTAACCAAATTAGCCCGAATTATGTTCATCGAAAGAATACCTATACAGACGCACACTGATTATTCCGTTCATGGTTTATTAACATTATTTTCCTCGAGGCCATAGGAATCACATTTTAGGCCATAATTTGTCGACGCAATACGTTTTTGGACATAAGAGACTGTCGGGTACAGAGTTTAAACGAAACATTACAAATTGGCTACAGGTTAAGACGCAAATAACTGTCATAATGGTACTTGTGTAAGGCAATAAGGATTATCTGCCTAATTGTCCTGTGGTAGCTATCTTAGTATAGGATATTCCCGCTTGCAGCGCATTATAATAAATATATTTTCTGGTAGCAAACTAAAATATTATGCATGTACTCATCATGTAGTTTTTTATCTAATATTTATTTGTTCTTATAGAAAAAGCACACTGTCATGTTAAACTTCACTGCACAGCTTTATGTCTATAAAAAGAAATATGCCAGCTGAATGGTAAAATGGATAAGCTATCAAATAATATTTGAAAATAATTTTCATTTCCATTTCCATATCAATCTAGGAAACAAACATGTTTGTATATCACATTAAGATTTTAAGTCGCCGTTCTTGTAGCAACCTTCAAAAACGCTGTCTGTTTTATCAATCGACGGATTCATCAAAAACATGTCGAAATAAATATAAAGCAATAAAAGATGAGTGTTCTTTTACTTGAATGTATAATATCAAACAAATGAGATATTATCTTTGCCTTGACGTCATTTAACATATCATACATCGTCAGATTTATTTATTTTATACTTAAAAGTAGTTGGCTGCAGAAATACATTTTTAAATTAACGAGCAAAAAGAGATGGAAGGGTTTTGATTCAGCGAGGGGAAAATATGATTACTCATGTTTAAAATTAATATGTCACAATAGAAAAATTCTGATTGTTAAACAAATAGGATTAGTAAAGTCCAAATTGAAACTGTTTGTACAGTCTTCAATGCAAATGAATCATAAACTGATGAAGTTTTAATGAAATAATATAAGACACATGTAAAGCTGCACGCTTACAGATAAGCCTAACTATTTCAAGAAAATCAATCTTGAGAAAAATGTACAATACATTTAAGAAAGGTAAAAATATTGAAGATCCAAGTCATGTTTTCTTTTTATTTGCGGTTTACGACATATTTTGCAGTATTTTATAACTATATTTCTACTGCGTTACTAACGCAGTAAGGGGTGTATTTGCATATGTGGAACACTTTCAAAATTTTCACGAAAATTAACATGAATCTGGAGGCGTGCTGCTTTAACAAGTTTCAAAAAGACAAGGATACTGACATCATTCAGTATGTCGGTTTGTCGGTTAATCTTAATGAACTATTCATACCTTTATTCATAGAGAGACGCCATTAAGATGACATTGATTCCCTTTAATTAAGTTCTATTCACAGTGTGAAATTTTAATACCATCTATATTACCTGTCTTCTTCAGTATTATCTATTGACGAGCTTGGAAAACAATCCTAGATCTGAGATTAAAACAAACCAGTTTTACTAACAGTCATTTTGTAAGTACATGAATCGGCTTATAGAGATATAATAATGTTGCTCAATTTAAAAACCAAAATGCATTTTAGAATGTTATCTGCCTATATCTGAACCAGACTTTGTTGACATTTTTTTCTTGTGTTGTGTCTTGTTAACACGTAAGAATGACTTTTGGGCAATTTGAACCATCTGTCACTTTACTATGTGAAACAAATACTTTAAGTAAATAATGCTTTGACTTAAATCTTATTAAATAGTTTTTTTATTCTATTAAAAAACAGTTAGATTCGATATTATTTTTTGTATTGTTTATTTATCCCTGTTTATGTAATTATAAACAGCATTACTTTAGGTCGGCAAAATTGACCTGAGACATTTGCATGTTTAATGACCTTACGTAGGAAATCATCGGATTCCAAAGTAAATCATAAGGATTATTATGTATGGCACTTTGGTATATGTATAAATTGAAATAAGGAGCAAAAAACTTGATAAACCACAGTGAAAATGTGTTACAATTTCAGTAGACCTTTTTTGTGCATGTGAACCACTCATTGCAAAACTACATATATAGAAATCAATGAAAATAAACATGTTTATAAAAAGTAAGAAAACAGTCTATACAGTAAAATCTATAAACTTTGTTGAGGACTCGAACTTGTAACTACGTAACTGCGATTCCGTTGTACTTACCTCAAGGCCAAGGCGCATGTTTTAAAACATTACGGAAATTATCGTCAATATTGCCATACAAAACCAGGAGCATTGCTCTAACAATATATTGATAAAACGTAGAATACCACAAATATCACACGTATTGAAAAAACATCGACATCATTTGTGAATTAAGTTTCATTTTTACAACACAATTTTTCAATACATCATTCACACCCAAAATATCTGTTTTTCCTGATTTATTTATGTTTTGAACTTTATGCTTATATTATTTACAGCAATGATTCATCGAAGTGATTGTTAAGTTAGTTACATAGAGATATATTGTCTGGTCATTTTTATAGATATTCTACTGTGAAATACGTGTTAGGTTAGTGCATTTAAAACTTTTTTTACAAAGATCTTACTTTGTCAAACAAGCATCACTTATTCATAGATGCAGCAGGTTATAAGATATCATTGATAATAAAATACAAAAACATAAAGATCATCTTAAAATAGCGTACGAGCGTAAGTAAACCCACCTGTTAGAATTTGTACCTGTTTTAAATCTATCAAGAAGATTAAGAACGTAATGTAAAACAAGTGAATCTCATATTATGGCGGCTGATTTTGTGTACACTTTGCGCGTTGCGTAGTCGATAGCGACATCACAACCTATTTCGTTATCACATTTTTTTACTCTTTTTGAGAATACCATATAGTACCATATGTGTCAAGCTATATAGACGTTACTAGTTTCTAGTAACTAATTACATACATTATTAGATTTACAAACCCATTGGATTTAACAGCATAATTGTGATTTCCCTTGTAAATCAAAATTTCATAACTACTTAAATTAAACTGTTGTTAAAAGTTCATTTTTAAGTGATTAAATTTATCAACAAAAAGACACAAATGAAATAGGATAAGTATCAAATGAACAAAAAATGATAAATACTATAATATGCCACTCATTGTGAATGGTTGTTAATTTAACATTTGTGTTTTAGTTAACATAGTCCGTTTTGGTATGTTTTTGTATAATTGTTTTATGAATAATGAAATTGTTTAGTGTAAACAGCAAATTTGATGAAATGTAAGTTTATAATAAACTATTAATAACAATATACATGCATTATAATCACATTTTTTTGTACTTGAATGCATAAAAGATACGAACCATTGGTACCAAAATCATTTGACAATAATGATGTTAAAACCCAAAGATAATTAAGACTAAGGAAAAGTTTTAACTTTCACAGCGTGTGTTACTTTACATGGTAGTTTAGTATAAAAATCAATTATCCCTGTTAATTCTCAGCAGGTAACTGTCACATTTGACATTAATGAAGCATTGACTTCTGAGAGATCAAAGCATATGTATACAATTAAAATCTGTGTAATACGTTATATGTCGAGCAGAAAATGGTGTATTTTAGAACGTAAAGAGCTACGTGAACAGTTATTTATTATTGGAAGCTGTCTTTTTCTCAGGGAGAATCAAATATTATTAATGATTAAAATCATGAATAAACATATTTTTCAGGTTTAAAGGGTTGTAAATATTTACTCAAAATTTATTTCATGGAATCAAAAATTATAATCTTAATTATCATTTTATAACTTTTTAAATCAAACACTGTTAATGTTCTAGTGACTCTTTAGCGCGATAAGCTACGTTAGCTAAGAATAACATAGCTAATTTCTATCATTCTTTTTGATGAAATGATATTTTAATCTGTTATATTACATGAATTAAAATTTCAAACGATTCAGTCTATTTGCAGTTGTAAAGAAAATACGTTAAAACATCACTTGACTCTTAAATAAACTAACCTTATAAAGCCCCAAAAGATTTATTATATTTAGAGACAGACACGTATTTCGTTGTATTATGTATTGTTAATTATTTCAGAATTTAAATATTGCTTCTCTTATATAATATACTGTCTTTTAATTCTTAGGCAACAAAAATGAGCTTATTGTCAATAAATTGCTGTTAAAGGCAATAATTATTCGGTCAGCTAATACTTCTTTATCTGCATTTTTATAGCATATGCATAATATTACTATTATTATACAAAAAACAAATGACACAAGTTAATGTCTTAAACAAGTCTTCGATTATGAACAGCCAGAAACCATAACGAATTATAACGTGTTTAAGGATTTGAAATCAGAAATAGTTATTCTGTGCGATTTTATGCTATAATGGTAAATCAAATCGGGGTTGCGAACCTAATATAAGAGACGGTTAAAAATCGTATATGAATTTCCTTTTCAGGTGAACATAGCTATGCCAGTTATTAACGAAGTTGACCCCCATAAAGGTCACAAATCACCCGATGATTTTTCAGTGAATGTATTTTATTCTTGATGACGTGGATGTTTAAGATGAGTGTCAATTTTCCCCGCCATATTTCATTTAAAGCATGTGGAAGCGATAAAAGTATAAGAATACAATTTGAACAAAATGTTTTGACATTAACATGAAAAAGTTTCACAGACGACAATATTAACATTCAATCATATTTGAAATTAAAAGACCTTAAACGTGTACGTGTATCATACAGAACAATACTGTGGGTAGTGAAATCTGCAGTGTTCCGTTGGGGCCAGCGCGTTTTTTATGGGAACGAAAAGCGCGAAACACGACAGTAAGATGGTGACAGTGCGAAAGTACGATGGTGCCAATACGACTTACGATGGTGGCAATACGACAGTACGATGGTGATGCGCGACAGTACAATGATGACAGTGCGATAGTGACAATACGATGATGACAATGCGACAGTACAATGGTGACAATACGATGGACTCTCACCAGAGAAAACGCGATGGCCCTTACGGAACACCGTAGAAATTTGTTTCTTATATAATGATGCAAATTAAAACTGATATAAGTCATTTTAAGACAGCTTGAAATTGCCCATATAGGTAACATTGATTATATTTATTCCTTCTTCGTGATCTATGTATTTTGTCTTGAAGACTGAAAACCTCTAAACAATCTGCTATCTATCAGAGTTGACTATGTTGTTATTTTACGTGTAGTAGGATCTCTCTATTTGAGATTTGTATGACGGTATCAGGTTTATCACTTACAACAATTAATTATAAGTTTTCTTTTAATGTTTATAACTTTTACTTTGCAAACATTGCAAAACGAACAATATACACGAAATGACATATGACAAGGGAAAAAGAAGTGTAGACGGAAGCTGTTACTCAATGTTTATTATCAGGATAGACATTAATAAAATGCGTTTCTATAACATCATTCAACATTATTCAACATGTCTAAGAATAATATAATGCAACACTTGATATTGTATAATAGCTACTTCTCAATCATTTATTTCAGATGGTATATAATATATACTTTGGCTACGGATTGTGCATATATGTTTCTGTAACTAGAACAGTATCCTTAGATGCATGATGGATATATGCAAATATTCGATTCGTTATGATATTCGGGGAACAGATTCGAATTATACTATTACAAGGCTTTGATGATAAATCACCGGTGAATAGTAAGCAAATGACATAATGATAATCAGTCCTTTTATCCACAACATTATGCTCCGACGTCTTATCTGCTTATGATACTAAGGATGGTTATACTTGTTTCAAGTATTCACATATTCATGGAAAGTACTGGATAGTGTAAATAACCGTTTACTCCCCCTAGCACGGATTTAAACAGCACATGAAAATGGTTAAATTCTGAAATTAGATACATCCGCAGATGTGTTTCTATAGCTGTTATCATGAATCGTACAATGTGACACTATCGTGTCATTCGATAAATTGTGGCGTATGTTCCTCCTTGAAAAAGTATGTGCCCTTAACGAACAAAACAAAAATGGGCGGAAGTTAACAAAATGGAATTTTGAAAAGGGATCAGAGATTACGAAGACTGGCTTGCAGATATATGATATCTCAACGTTGACAATAAAAATGTCCACAGTAACACAAACATTAAGATAATGTTTATTCTTTCTAATAACAGAAACCAAATGTTACATTAGTAATGATTTATGTTACTGAATATATAGCATTAGTTACTATTTAAACACATTTTAAATAACCTCGTATTTAAATGCCAAATCTAACTTTCTAGTACAACTGACAACAAATAATTACATTATAATTCAATGTGTTAATTTGTCGTTCAATCTTAATGAACTATTCATACCTTTATTTCCAGACAAAAAAGAATAATTTGAAGTCCATGAAATTTCATTAGTTTCTAAAATTTATGTTTAATTCAAATTGTGAGCTTATGATTTCGTCGATGCTTATCTAAAAACAGTGCTTAATGAAACATGTGATCTAAAACCAATCGTTGCGGTAGGAACAAATCAGTCCCGATAAATAGAATATTGAAGTTCTATTCTTATTATGATTATGGTCGATAAAGTACCTACCTGTAAGAGCGGTTTTGTAAAAACCACTCTGACCAAAGTATATTTTAACTATTTGATAAAAAGTAAATTTTAACTACTTATTAAAAAGTAAAAAAAAAAATACCTTAACTAGACGAGGTGACTTAATCCTATGTAGTGCATATTAAATTTGATTAACATTGTATGGTGATGTTTTCTGTTATTTTTTGTTGTTGTTCTTTCTTTTATGATGCATTATAGATGTAGATGTACATTTAAATGCATTATATAAAGTTTATATATTCTTACGACAATTGTATATCTGACTTGTTTTTTCTGAAGCCTGAAATCGAAAACCAAAATGTAACCCTGTAACGTCTCTACCAAAACATAAAAAACTAGATACTTAAATTAAATTGCCTCGTGCTTAAGTTTCCGCCGCGGTACATTCATGACTGGTGTTACAATTTCATATCTGCTAAACCTTTATCATTTGAATCCTATGACGGTTCAAAAACAATTTTAACGAGTTTGTGTATAAACATAACCTTTCACTTCGATCACCTTTGGGACGAATACTTACACAATTTATGACATTCAGATACTTTTATAATTGACTTTCGGTCCAAACATAACACTGTTTAATGACCTTAATCCATTTGTCAATAAAACTTGTCTTAATCATTAATTATATTCCGAAGGGTTTTTGTATGTGTTTTCTTCACATTAGCGAAACTCTAACATAAAATTATATGTTTCGCAATGACGGAATAGAACATACTTAATAATATAATTTTATATACGATATACATATTTCGTTTTACATGAAAGGGTTCAAACTCATTTTGCTTTATGTCACTTAATAATCACTCAAGACGGATTGTATCCATCTATTAATAAAAAAACGCTGAATATACTACATTTATGTTTCCTGTTAATTATTATTTGATCTTTTTTAAGTGACGATGTTGAACAATATATACCTTTTACACGTATATAAAAATGCTGATAGTTGAAAGTTAGATTTTTCCTTTGTTTTTTTAGGATCAAATACAAAAATATTGTTGTTACTGTAACTCTTCTGTATGTAATAGTTACCATAATAGTATTTTTACAGACCATTATGGTGATTTGAAAACCAATTTTATTTTGTATTTTCAATGATACGTACTGTATATCTTTGCCTTCTGAAATTCAAGTTGACAGCCTTATATTTGAAATCTTGTCCTTAGATTGAAGGTCCTTAATCGTGCAATTCGTAAGCAAGTCAAAATTAGATTGATTGTGATGTATATGTTGCTTAAAAAGAAAATAAAAGTGTATATTGATATACTGAAACAGACACAAATCCGGGAATGTTTAACATATTGTACAAGGTCTTTAGCATGTTCTGGAGGCGTGTGAATAAAGCAAGTTTTTACGTGATTAACACGTTAGTTTATAGACAACATTCAAATGTAAAATTATATTTATTATATCTATGCATATTCAGCTAAATCCTGACAGGTTCATAATTTCCCCAACCTACCTCTGCCATAGATCCGCGCAGTGCATACCTCTAAAGCGGTTAAAATCATTGAATTGAAGCTAAAATATAAATATTTGATATTATATATATATATATATATATATATATATATATATATATATATATATATATATATATATATATATATATATATATATATCATAAGATGAAATAAACATATTTCGATCGATAACAAAAGTTCATTTTAATTATTCCGTCTATCTGTTCTAAAATTACGTTTATGTTTACAGACTTATATTAAAATACAGTTTCTATACGTTTGTAATTTTTGCTGGAAAAAAACAACGTAACTATAGAAGAAAATTATAGGCTTGGACTGCAAATCACAAATTCCTTAAAAATGTTTTGTTTCTAGAAATCGTAAATCATTTTTGACATAATCAATGGTTAATAGTTTAACTTACAAGTTATCTCTGTTGTACTTTTCGAAAAACGAAACGATACGAACTAGTAATATATGAATTTGATTGATAACTTTGGTCTTATTTAAAAAAGCTACAAAAACATTAATAGACAAATGATGAATATGACACTTGCTATAGCTGCTTCTGCCAATAAATGTTATCCCTTGTATAACACATATAAGATACAAGGTGACATTTCCAATGCTCGAGATTTTGAAGAATAATTGCTAAACTAAGATTTACTTTTTAACCTACTAAATATAGACTGAGACTTGATGACACAGGTACATTTTGAGCTCAGGATTGACCTCTGCATGTCATATACCTAGAACTTTTTCTTCATTATATATTTACATACAATTGCTTACTTTCTATGGAAAGCTAGGTGTGTCCTCCATTTTACGACAACATTACACTTAGGTTCGGTATGAACGTCAGGAGTAAGCCGTGCTCCTGTACGGATACGTTTCCCATGATGCCATTTAGGATTACATGTATTTACTGTTTAGAAATGCATTCTATTTTCTGACAGGCTATAGGAGAAAATCTATACATATTTTCTGACATGTTATAGGAGAAAATCTTTGTAATTAGCTTGAACAAAACGGTTAGGTTAGGTAAATAAATGTTAGAAAAAAATAGACAAAATGTCCATAATATAAGGTAATATGCTCTTGTGATGACACTTCATATTTAACATTTCAATTTAAAAAAAAGTGTACAAAGTTAGAAGTGAATAATAACTTTGATATTTTCTGAGGAAATGGAACTCCTAGGCAACAACTTGTTGATGTATCTGGTACTTTTTCCTCACATGAAAGGGTTACTTGTGGTGTTCCCCAAGGGTCTATCTTGGGACCATTATTATTTTTAATTTATGTAAATGATATGCAGGCTGTTGTTAAAAATAAACTTCTTCTTTATGCTGATGATTCTGCTATTCTTGTTACAGGTAAAAATAGGTCATCTATTGAAAAAAACTGATAGATGAACTACATTCTGTCAGTCAATGGTTAATTGACAATAAACTTTCCCTTCACTTAGGCAAAACAGAGACAATGTTATTTGGCTCTAAACATAGGTTGAAAACAGGTTCATCTCTTCATGTCAGTTGTAAAGGGACTGATATACTGTCAACTTCTAATGTCAAATATCTAGGTGCAACACTTGATCAGTCTCTCTCCGGTGAAGCAATGGCAAGTTCTATTATTAAAAAGGCCAATGCAAGGTTAAAGTTTCTGTATAGAAAACGTGATTATCTCACATTTCACACTAAAAAACTTTTGGTTATGGCCCTCATCCAATGTCATTTTGATTATGCATGTTGTTTCTGGTTTCCTGGGGTTACTAAATACTGGAAAGATAAACTCCAAGTCACACAAAATAAATTAATAAAGGTTTGTTCTAAATCTTGGTTATAGGTCACATATTGATAATGAACACTTTAAAATTTAAAATTGGCTACCTGTCCAGAAAAGAGTTGATCAAATCATCCTATGTAATGTTTTTAAAATAAAACATGGACTTGCCCCTGAATATATGGGAGAAAACTTTATTCCATTAGATTCTGTTCATACTTACAGGACCAGGGCAAGTGAAAGTGGTTGTTATATGCTACCTAAGGTCAAAGGTTTCGGATCAAAGTCTTTTGCTTACAATGGATGTGTATTGTGGAATAAACTACCCTCTTCTATTAGGATGGAATCAAAATTGTACAATTTTAAATTATCTGTTAAAAAACATTTACTTAATGGGTAATTATCTCTTTTAAGGGTGCCTATCCTCTAGTCTTAATATTTATTTTTTTATTAATTTATTTTAATTTGAAAATTTTATGTATACTATTGTCTTTCTTTAATTTAAAACTGTGATAAGTCATTTTCATGCCCCTCTTTGTCAAAACCACCAGTATCTAAGGACCACAATGGAAATAAGATATTAAGTTCTCCTTCTTGTGTTATCCTTGGAATGATGTTTTTGATATGGTGCATTTCTTTACATTGATATTTGTTTTTATTGTTTTATCATGTATTGGATATGTTTTTACCATGTTATTTACTGAATACTGAAATAAATCTATCTATCTATCTAACTCAACATTTTACCGTTTAGGGACATTATCAACACTGTGCACACCATATATATATTGTTCATAATGCTGAACAGAACAGAACAGATACCTTATTTTGATTTGTAAATATAAATGACATGCAAGTCCACCATATACAGCGACATAACATACATTGACTTTTACTTTTAATATCTTTTTTTCAAAATATAAGATGAATTCTTTCGATTTAATCAAGGTCCATATATTAGCAGTGTAATTTTAAATAGAAGCAACAAAGTCAAATAGAGTCAAAACACTGATGTTAATACAGGAAAAAATACTGTTTATTAACGTGAACAGATCGTTTTCAAAATCATAACCTTATTTTACACTGTATCATATGTTTATCAAATCGATTTTTATTGTCAACAACTTGTTGATCATTTTCAGAAAAAAGTATCAAATTAGAAATAACGAAATTAGTATTGAATAAGTAAGTGCCTCTCAATAATTACTTGCCCATCAGAGATAATGTATATCTTCGCAATATCAGAGCTAACGACCTTCTATCTTCATGTAAACAATCTTTGCTCACGCAGCTATTTACACCATTGACAAAAACAAATTTAAGTGATAGAACCTTGTTCCTATTACAGTAAAAGAAAGTTAGGTTTTTAGTGCTACAAATTGTTTTCTTCTTGTCATTTAAAAGAATATAATTATGCATTTTATTATTATTATAAATATTGAATCAATAACAATAAATTCACACTGAGTCTTATTCTTTATTATATACTGTGACCTATGGGGCGGCTTGCTTTAGGTGCTTTAAGCAATCAATGGTCCCACAACATTTAATGTTTGAATCATACCAAAGGCTTTCATACAAGGGACTGTCCAAGTTTTGTGCATCCACACTCAGATGTCCGTTCATGCCCGAATAAATGCACGTCCTTAATTTTTAAAGTGTCAATATGACATGATTATGTATTTTTTCTGAACGCCCTAAAGCCCTTCCGACCATTTTATCATTTGACAAATATTTTGCTCATACTTTTTATCTGTAAGATCACTGAAATAGCGTTACTCTATGTATTAAACAAAGTAAAATACATGTTTTTTACAACAAAAAAATGTTACATAAGGCGTTAAGGTTTGGGAAAACGAAAATGAGATTTTTGCCAAATATATCAGTCGACCGTGAAATATATAGAGATTTTGTCATTTAAAGATATATACAAACGTTGTACATTAATAAGAAAAATATAGTTAAGTTTTGGGACTAGCTTAACTAATGAATAAATAAATTAAATTAGATGGAGATATGTAAAAATATCATAAAGTGAATTAATATTTTGAGTGCGTGTACTTGCAAACATCACATGCAGACAAGAACGTATAAGGATCTTAATATGATATATACACAGGTATGTTTCTAGTTTAAACTAGAAATGTGTCCATGACACGGGTGCCCCAAAATTCCACCGATTTGTCAATTTTATGTCTCTAGGTCAAATATTGTTTTTGCTATATATGCCCAAATTGAAAACTTAAAATCTTTTATTAAGTAAAGGGCAAATACTACAAATACTGAATAAATCCACAAGAAAACCCAAAGGTGCATAAGTGCACATGCTGACCAACATTCTTGTAAACTTTCAGGCCTACAGGTCATAAACTTTTTGAGTTACGTGCAACACAAGTTAAATATTGTAAAGTTTTACTAAGTCAAGGGCAATTACTCTGAAAACACTAAAAATATCCACACGAAAATACCCAGGTGCACAACAACACATGCTAAGCATCCTTCCTGTAAGGTTTCATGACTCTAGGTCAAATATTTTTTGAGTTACGTGCGACACAATTTGAAAATTGGAAATTTTTACTAAGTCAAGTTCAATTACTCTAAAAATACTAAAAATATCCACACAAAAATACCCAGGTGCACAACTACACATGCTCAGCAACATTATTGTAAGGTTTCATGACTCTAGGTCATATACTTTTTAGTTACAGGCGACACAAGTTGAAAATTGGAATTATTTACTAAGTCAAGGGCAATAACGCTACAAATACTAAACATATCCACACGAAAATACCCAGGTGCACAACTACACATGCTGAGCAACCTTTTTGTAAGGTTTCATGACTCTATGTTAAATACTTTTTTAGTTACGTGCGACACAAGTTGAAAATTGGAATTTTTTACTAATTCAAGGGCAATAACTCTAAAAATACTAAATATATCCACATGAAAATACCCAGGTGCACAACTTCACATGCTGGGCAACATTCCTGTAAGGTTTCATGACTCTAGACCAATTACTTTTTGAGCTACGTGCAACACAAAAAGGCAACGGACGGACGGAAGGACGGACGTGCCAACTATTGGGGTTTATGTGCTTTTTCTTTGATCTTTATGTGGCATTTTTCCCTACAAACCAGTAAAATTACCACATAAACCAGTCGGTTTATGGGAATTCCTTCTTTTTAACTAAAATTATGGACGGAATGAAGTTCATATAGAACAGTCAGGGGTGTAACTTAAACACGTTATCATTTTTATAACCCATAGCCGTTATAAAATTTTATCCGTTTACTAACAGGATCAACTTTGTAAATGTTTATTTTATTCGTATATGTTCTCCGTTTACATCGAAAAGTGACTGTAAGTACACGTATTTTGTACAGTACCGATAAATCAACAGGTTAATGCATCTCATAGTCAGGTCACGGTCTAATTAATTTGAAATATGTGCTATTTTTAGCTCAAAAATTACCACTTTTTCTAATTTTGAGATCGCTGTTGCGCGAATCTCAAAATTTTCCTATTGTTCTGATAATGTTTTTATGAAAGTATAAACAATATGCTTTCACATGTCTGTCTTTGACTTGGTGAGCAAAGCTGATAAAGTTGTGCGCAGGGCATTTGAAAAAAGGTAATACAAAATCATTTCTAACTCTTTTGCGTTATTTCCGGAAAGTAGGGGAAGCAAGAAAAATAACTCTTGCTACCCTATCAGGCTTTATTCCCGATTGTCTACCATTTATACTACTTAACATAATAAAATTCTTGTCTGCAATGTAATTATAAATTGTGGGTTTATAGTGAGTTAAACGATACTGAAATCAATACCAATATTTCATATACAGCTTAAATAATGTTAAATACATTGTTTTCGTGTAAGTTTGTAGACATGGCTTTTTAAACGTTTTTTTTAAAACAAATTAATGTGTTTAAAAACCGCATTAAAAACTTATTTTTTGTAGAGGTATTTTTATCTTTTATTTCTAGACGGCAGCAACTAAGTAGTTTTATCCGTTGTACCAATATAGGTAAAAGCAGCGTCTCGTAAAAAAGTCTCCCGCTGCAAGAATTATTTATTATAACATAAATATTTACTCCATATTTTAATGTAGTTGCGAATGTATATGCCATTAACTATATTTAGTAAAACCATTAGAGCTTCAAAACTATGACATTGTATCACCACGGCATAATTTACGCAAAAAAACTTTAATAAAAACAACGTCCAAATTGATAGATTAACACAGTCGCGGCACGTCTTCGTCCAGTGTGTATGTAATGATGAAGTTTTTTTTACAACATGTACTAAATCAGCAAATGACAGCCAACGGCAGCACGTAATATTGGCCCACTATGTTTTAACGCGTATAAGTTATCATACTCTGCAAAAGCAATTGTTCTATTGAGAACAACAAATATTTACAGAACGAGTACTCAAACATTTTACACAATGTATTATACCATTCGACAAATATTTAATGTTTATAAAATTGTTTGAAAACTGTTTGAATGTCCGTAATAATACAGTGTGCAAAATATTGTAACGGTTCATTGTTCCATATTCACTAAATATAAGACCGATCACAAAGTTATTTTCCACAAATATACTTCAAAGACATTCATTCGGTCTATTCAAGAAATCGAGAAGACAAAAGTGTTAACTAATTAGTTTTACACTGATGCGTGTTTTTCATAAAAGGCGTAAAAACTGACAAGACCGGCAAGGTACAAGTGAAGCCAATCTTTTTTGTTGTGTATTTGCGTTTATAAATACTCGCCACCGGTTGCACATATGGTCGAGTCCTCCAGAAGAGCATTGGTCATTTTAAATTTTGGAGGATAGTGCAAGATACAGAAAGATGCCCCAGTTCCAGAAGCTTCTCCTGGTTCTTAAACGTGCTTAAGTGTTTAAGCACTCATACACGGGACCTCGATTTAAAGTCTCATCGAAAGACTGATTAGTAAATTTAGTTGGCCATCCCGGGAATCGAACCCACAA
>NW_026861898.1:67500-69117 GCF_026571515.1 Ruditapes philippinarum | reverse complement strand
CAAACTTAATTCCCTTTAATCATGTAGTATTCAGGCCGGAACATTATCATGGATGCTAAGCTGAGCTTCTTAGGCCGATGCCTTAAACGTTTCGGCTGAACCAAGATCATCATGGAATATTATCATGAGGGCGTGGTGATTTTATTAAGCGATAAAATCACTTCAAATCTAACACATCAGAATCATCAACAATTATCAATGCTGCTGTACCTTTGGTATCAAGCTAGTGTCTGATTTGTTTCTGTACTTCTTTTTAGTATGTGGCATCTTTAATGGTTACATCATAATTGTCTTAAAATAGATCATCAACAGGTCCTATTCAATAGGGAAAAATACGGTTCAGTTCTGTGATTAGAGAATACCAGATAAACCACTGAAAGTTCACCTCTCAAGTTACAAAGATGTAACAGATGTTAGCTATATAAGCTGGTATATTTTGTAAAAGTTCACAGTTTTGTTTCAAAATAATCAATATATGAATTACAAAATGATGAAAATTAAATTCATTTGCCATTAAAATGAAAAGTAATTTGGCAACATATGTATATTTGCCATGGCTATCAATGCATTTCATTTAGAAACAGATGTTTTTATCTAATATAAAGTTAAATGGTGTAAAAGTATATGGCAAGCACATAGGAAATAAAATATCCAGCAAAATTGTAAGAAAAAGGTGTTTACTGTATGCAGCCTGTTAAATTCCCCTAATATATTTTTACATTCATGATTGGCAATAATGATAAAGAGTGTTGTACTGACTTTAAAAAAATTGTCACTCTGATGTACTGAAGTAAATTCAAATCTAACCAGGGACTTTGGATTCTTTTCTGAGTCCAGCTAGCTTACTGGAGGTTGGGGATTTAAATCTGGTGCGGAAAATTAGGGCTTATGAGCTCAAATAGTGACTTTAAGCCCAATCAAAAAAATAAAAATAAATGAAGTTTTTTAAAGCTAAGTTAAATTGTTAAGAATGCTGGTGCCAAATATGAATGTTAAGAGTTAATGCCTTATAGTAATTATCAGAAACTGCACAAATATTGTCTTTCCAAGCTAATCCCCAGGTACAAAATAGCTTTTATAGATATTGTAAGCTTCATGGGTCACTGACTGTTAAGAATAGATTAGTTAACCTGTTGTGCTTATAGAGGCCTCCGTGGCCGAGTGGTTAAGGTCGCTGACTTGAAATCACAGGTCTCTCACCGCTGTAGGTTCGATCCTCACTTGGGTCGAAATCTTTCATGTGAGGAAGCCATCCGGCTTACGGAAGGTCGGTGGTTCTACCCAGGTGCCCGCTTGTGCCTGAAATAATGCCCGAAGGGGCACCTGGGGTCTTCCTCCACCAATAAAGCTGGAAAAAACTCGACGAAAAAATCTCGGTGGGACGCTCTAGGATGGCCCGACTAGAGTGTACGGTCGCCCATATGGGCTTTCCGGTGGCGACCTTAAATAAACGCATTAAAAAAAAAAAGTTGTGCTTATTTTCAAAGTTGTTACAGTGATAAGTTTGTTTTTACACAATAGATTTTTAGTCAACCAGTTGTGCTTATTTTCAAAGTTTTAACTGTGTTAGTTTGTTTTTACACAATAGATTAGTCAACCTATTGTGCTTATTTTTAA
>NW_026861898.1:0-62500 GCF_026571515.1 Ruditapes philippinarum | reverse complement strand
AAAACCCAAATAGCTTGAGTTTAGATATTATACATGAAACATTTTTAAGTAAATATCTACAAAGTTTGTTCAAATAAAAGCCCGATGGTCAAAACTGGCCCTGCCTCAGGGGTGTCATTGTTTTTAACTATATGTGTATAGTAAAAACTTAAAAAATCTTCTTTTAAAAAAAACCCAATGAGCTAGAACTTAGATGTTTAGCATGAAACATCTTCTTATGGGTGTCTACCAAGTCTGTTCAAATAAAAGCCCTTGGGTAAAAATTGGCCCGGGGGGGGGGGGGGGGTTGGGGGGGGCTATATACAGGTGAGCGACCTCAGGGCCATCATGGCCCTCTTGTTTAAGTTTTAAGGTGCCCTAAAATACATTTGAGACAGTTATTTTGGCTTTCAGCTAACTACTTATTTGTATATTAAGTATTATTTACGTGTATTGCTTTTCATTTAAGTGTATTGTCATTAAAAAAATTTCTGAGACAATGTGTTTCTAATTTGAGGAGGTCATTTTTGGTTTCATCACATACAACAAAGACTGTTTTCTAAGTATTTAGGTGGTCCAAAATCCATTTAAGATAGTCATTTTGGCATCCAGCTGCCCCTTCATTTATTATCCCCCACCAAAAAGGCAGCGGGGGATATAGAAATAGTCTCCATCCGTCCGTCCCTCCGTTCGTCCTTCCATCCGACATTTTTGTCCGGAGCTTATCTCAAAAAGTATTTGAGGAGGAATGCTGTGTGCAAGAATGATAACTCTTCGCTATATAATTTTGAGTAATTGCCCTTTTCATACTATTTTGTCCGGAGCTTATCTCAAAAAGTATTTGAGATATCAACTTGAAACTTCATAGGTGGATGGATCTCATTGAGGAGGAGTGCAGTGCACAAGAATGATAACTCTACCCTGCATAATTTTTGAGTTATTGCCCTTTGTTATTTTTCAAAATCAATTTTTGTCCAGAGCATAACTCAAAAAGCCTTTGAGATATCAACATGAAACTTCATAGGTGCATAGAACTCACTCAGGAGGTGTGCATTGCACAAGAATGATAACTCTACTTTTCATAATTTTTGAGTTATTGCCCTTTGTTATTTTTCATGCTTAATTTTTTACCTGAGTGAAGCATTACTCAAAAGTGTATGAGGTGTCAACATGAAATGTCATAGGTGGATAGATCTTATTGAGGAAGAATGCTGTGCGCAAAAATAAAAACTCTTCCCTATACAATTTTTGAGTTATTGCCCTTTGTTCTTTTTCATACTATTTTGTCCGGAGCTTATCTCAAAAGTATTTGAAGTATCAACTTGAAACTTCATAGTTCGATGGATCTCATTGAGGAGGAGTGCAGTGCACAAGAATGATAACTCTACCCTGCATAATTTTTGAGTTATTGCCCTTTATTATTTTTCAAAAATTAATTTTTGTCCAGAGCATAAGTCTAAAGGCCTTTAAGATATCAACATGAAACTTCATAGGTGCATAGATCTCACTCAGGAGGTGTGCAGTGCACAAGAATGATAACTCTATCTTTCATAAATTTTTAGTTATTGCCCTTTGTTATTTTTCATACTTATTTTTTCACCCGAGTGTAGCATAACTCAAAAGTGTTTGAGATGTCAACATGAAATGTCATAACTCTTCCCTATATAATTTTTGAGTTATTGCCCTTTGTTCTTTTTCATACTTTTTTGTCTGGAGCTCATCTCAAAAAGTATTTGAGGTATCAACTTGAAACTTCATAGGTGGATAGATCTCATTGAAGAGGAGTGCAGCCATAAGAATGATAACCTACCCAGCATAATTTTTCAGTTATTGCCCTTTGTTATTTTCAGCCATCAGTATTCACATAGGTTTCAAATCTGTAATCACTTCTGCCATTAGTTTTCATTACCAAAAGACCTCTTAAAATTGAATTATTCTGCTCTACTACATATACATTCTTCCAATGAGCAAACCCTTTCGGTGGGGGATGGCCATGTTGACATGGCTCTTGTATTTGTATATTTACATGTATTCATATTTGTATATTTACATGTTTTCATATTTGTATATTTACATGTATTTCTTTTCTTTGTGTATTGTAAGAGTTTTGATTTGTAAATAAATCTGTTCACTAACCCAAAAGTCGTTTGATATAATGTTTTCCTTAAAAAGACTTTTTTACTATTATACAGAATTTCTGTAAAATGTTTGAAATGAAAATATTTTGGGTTCAGCAGATAAGATTGTCAAAATGTTTTAGAATAATGGCAACAAAGAATGAAAGCTACAACTTGTCTTTCTTTGCTTTGATACCTTTCAGTGAGATTGTTTTTCTTTATTAAATGTTTTAGCTGTCTAACTTGGCTTTAGGAAGGTTGCCAAATTGGTTCTATTCAAGTTTCCTTTTCTGTCTGAAATAATGTACACAGGGGTTTTTAAGTCCAAATAATTGTACTATGCTTTGAGATGTTGTGCTAATTTGATTCAGGAGGGTTCCTGAAATAATTCTGTCTATTCCTGAGAGATTAAAATCGCTGACTTCACACTACTTGTCCCTCATCGCTGTGGGTTGAAATCCAATCAGAGATTTTGATTTCTTTCATGTTATGAGTTAACTATCCAGTTGGCTTGTGGAACATCAATGATTTTCAGATGCCTGCTCATGCCTGAAATAATGCAAGAAGGGGCACTTTAGGTATTCATTACAATAATGTTACAGAATTCAAATGGGTGCATGCATTTGAATCCTTTGGGCAACTGACAGATTTTTTGGTGTTTTTATTTTCTTATGTTAGTTATTTTGGTTTAAGAATATAGGGGCTGTTTTCAAAGTTTGCCTAAATTTTCTTAAAGTATATTTTGTTGATCTTGTCAAATATAAAATATTTTTACCATGTAGTTTTTATTTTATTAGACTTTGAAAATATCAGGTACCATATTTGGTATTAAATTTGGCATAATGCAGCGAATAAATACGATAATTATTATATAATTAAAATGAAACACTTCTTTCTTTCCAAGAGTGATCTGAGAGATACATAAAATTAATAATGTTCAAAGAAAAAAAGATAAAAAAAAAATTGCCACCTCTGGGCTTTGAACCTACGCCCCTTAGTGTCAATGCAGTTGACAGTATATGTAGTAGTTCTAGCCTATTTTAATACTCTTCAATGTAGCAGTAATGCAAATAGATGGGTCATACTTTAATGGCTATGTTAATAGAGAGTTTCTGTTTTCTTTTACAGGCAAACCACCAGGAGACAACACAACACCGAAAGGTTACACATGTACATTTTGTGGAAAATTCTTCAACATGCCATCCCATTTTCGTCTTCATGTGAGAGTGCACACTGGAGAGAAGCCGTACACCTGCAATGTTTGCGGCAAAGGTTTTGCACAGAAGGGAAACATGAGGTCCCATCAGTTGGTCCATGCTAAAGAGCGAATAAAGTTTTAGTTACACTTCTTTGACAGGAAGTACTTAAAAACCTGGAAAC
Organism: Ruditapes philippinarum; assembly: GCF_026571515.1. NCBI lineage: Eukaryota > Metazoa > Mollusca > Bivalvia > Venerida > Veneridae > Ruditapes > Ruditapes philippinarum. The sequence goes on along the minus strand of NW_026861898.1, from coordinate 59,024 downwards.
ATAGTGATCCCTTGGAAGCATTAATCACAACAAAATTACAAGAGAATTGCAGACTCGCTTTTATTGAGTCTGTACATGGGGGAAAATGAATACTTGCAACATCCCTCACGCCCCCTAGCACCGGCATGAGTGGTACTCAATTTTCAACACAGAACAGCCTTTCTCGGCATTTTATTTGTCATTGAAAAGCAATGGAATATCAGTTTTGGCTTTAATGACATATAAGAATTTATACCGAAGATAAACATTAGAAAATTATATGAATGAAAATTATCATAAGAAAACTATAAGGTTTTTTAATTGAAATGTTTCCGAGATGGTTTGTGTATGAAGATGAGTCGGTCATTTTTGGTTTCATCACTATCCTTAGAGTGCTTTGTAAGTTTTGAAGAGGCCCAAAAAGCATTTGGGAAAGATATTTCTGTGGAAGTGGTTTCATATATTGGAAGTAAATAATACAAAGGCGTTGTGTAGGTTCGATCAGTATTGACTCTCAATTCAAAATGTGTACAAAATCTCAATAGTAATATATAAACAATTACAACATACATCAGAAGTGATGTTGACGTCAAAAAGCGCAGGAAGATGTAACGTAAATAATAGCGTAAATAAAGGTAGTTAAATTGAGGACAATTTCTTCCCTCAGTCGAGTTAAATCCTGTAAGACATTATGATTATATGGGAAGTGTTACAGCTTGTGGTCAAAAATATGGCGTATTTATAAATTTGGTAAATATTTGCTAAGCTGTGTCTTAAACTTTTTTAGTTGTAGTTTTGTTGTGCTTGAAAATTGCAAGTTATCTGAAAGTTAAATTTGGTATTTAATTTTTGGGTGAAGATGTTCATGTACATGTTTGATGAGGGCTCAGCCAATAAAAATGTAGATTTTACCCAAAGAATATGAGGTTGTTGTTCTTATTCAGCTTGTCCAGTTTTTTGTTGTTTTTATTTGTTTGGATCGTCAGACCAAACAAATAATGGTAGCAAAATTTCAGACCCTGATGCTGTTAATTGCAAATGCCGAAAGTAGTCCGCTTTTTTGAAGCGGTTACTTCCCTTTATATGAACACTAACGCCAAAAAATTCAGGGGAGATCACTGCGTAAAGATGGTCAAATGACAGGCGCATTAATTTTCAAGCAAAATAGTTCCCGAATGGTCGAAGATTTCTAATATTGTTTTATTCTTTATAGATATATTCTTTATTCACCATGGCTGAGGGGTTTGCGCGCTCGCTTTGGAAGCGAGAGGTCTGGAGTTCAAATCCTAGATAAGGCAACTCATTTTTTTTCCAACTTGTTTATTAGTCATATCAACATTGAATTGAATATCAGTGTTGCAATAATTTTTATTAGTCTTATAGCCAATTTACTACAATTAAAACGGCAGAAAGCATTGGTGTCACTATACAAAAACAAATTGGTTTATAATCTCACAACCTTCACCTTTCTGACATTCTAAGACCCAAACAAATTCAGCGCCTTCTGTGCTTTGATTTTGGGAGGGATAGATGGTTAACAGTCAGTTTATTTTATACTAATACTTTTCTAAGTATTACAAGTAAATCATAATAAGTCTTCATTAAGGTGACAGCTCTATTTCAAAGCTGCATCATCGGTAGGCCTGAAATAAAAACTTATTTGTTTTCTCTCATGCTACCTACCTTAAAAAATCACTGATACCAATGAAATTTTTATTTTCAAACCAAAAAAAAAAAATCTAAATTAAACATGGAAGCAGATTCTCTCAATCAGAATCACTTTTTCATATCTGTTTCATATTTTCCCATTGTAAATTATTTATTATTTAACAAAGTGGAATAATTATATATTGAATAAAACATTGAAATTAATTGGTTCTTTAAAAATGTTAAAAGGACTCCACCAAAGTCTAAAAAGCCTAAAACATAAAAAAGATATTATATGGTATATTTTATAATAATATTGCATAAATAACAAAATAATCAATATTTTGCTAGCACCTTTGATGGCACACCTGTGCTGGCACCTCAGCCGCTGAGGCACCTGACTTGAACCACCAACCTACAATATGGACCGCTTCATAATAAGCTTTCTTTAAAGATGTACAACATTTTCTTTAAACAATACAGTAACTGATAGCACTTAAATATATCTGATGCTTTTCACATATCATGTCTTACTTCCCCTGGTTGCCATTTTTTGGGGGGTCATTCCAATATATTTTATTTCTAAGATATGATAAAAAAAAAGTCTTTCACAATTCTATCAGCTTCCTATATGCTAAGAGTGTAAGTGATGTTTTGATAATATGTTGCATTATATATTTGATAACATGATAATTATGCTAATGATTATTAAGATATGTTAATGATTACAATCATGTGATATGCTTTTGATTATGCATGATATGCTAAATAAATGATTATATGTGATAATTATGTTAATGATTAATATATGTAATATGCCAATGATTTTATGTGATATTCTAATGATTATAATATTAAGATATGCTAATGTTTACATTGGCCTTTAATCGACCTTGACCTTCAAGGTAAAATTATTCAAATTTGTTTAAATTGTTATAACTTTGTTATTTACTAACAATATTGGTTCATACTTGGACAAAAGAACAGATTTGACAAAACCAACATATTGATTTATTCTGATATGACCTTGACCTTAACTGACCTTAACCGTCAAGGTGAAATTATTGAAATTTGCTTGCATTGTCATATTTTTGTTAATTTGGTATTTTGATTTCCAGCTTTTGTTAAATTTTCCCATTTTTTTATCTCCTCAATTTGCAAGTCATAATCACAGATATATATATATATACAACGGATAGGAAGCTTTGAAAATAAACGATAGTTAGATTCAGACCCACAATCCTTAATGCGCGCTTCGGTGATCCCCGCTTGTCTCCAATTTTCATGTTCTCGTTAAACTTTGGCGATATCCATGGATTTTCATTGGAGAAATATTTTGTGAAAAAATTTTTATTGTATGTTTTAGAATAAATAAATAGTGATGCATAACGCATTCTAGAAAGCATATCACATGTAATTAATCATTAGCATATCACATACATATATGTTTTATGCTAAAGATTTTATGTGATATTCTAATGATTATAATATTAAGATATGCTAATGATTACATGTGATATGCTAATTAATGAGTATAGTTATGTGATATTATAGTATAGTCTAAAATACGCAATAATTATTATCTTGTGCATTATCTTTTATAGGCATACTTCAAAACGACACACTGGGAAGAAATGGTCATGTTTGTTCAACTTGTGGGAAGGCCTTTCCTACACCTTCCCATCTACGTCTACACATGAGAGTACATACTGGAGAGAAGCCTTACACCTGTAAAGTTTGTGGCAAAGGTTTTACACAGAAAGGAAACATGAAAGCACACCAGATTGTTCATATGAAATAACAGATAGTTCATATAAAAAAACAGATAGTTCATATTAAATCACAGATAGTTCATATAAAATAACAGATAGTTCATATTAAATAACAGATACAGTGTTTAGTTTCACTGTCTTCACAAGTACAATTTCACAGTTTTAGAAATTTACTACAGTTTTCCCCTCTTTTTGATGTATGATAATTCATACTGGAGAAAAACTGTTTACATTAGTAACCTAATGCCTTGTGTTTTATAGTTGCATAATTTATGTATTGTGTACAAAATTATATAGTGGAGATAAATGTTAATATTAGTAGCCTAATGCCTTGGATGTCTCTAAGTTTCAAAATGATTCTGATATTCTTAAAGGGAATAAAAACTGAGGTTTTTTGACAAGAGAGGACTGGACATTTATTTTTGAGATTTATGTTCCATTTGATGTAGGTCTACACTAATAACTAAGTGCAAAATTTCAGACCTTAATTGCTCACTCCGTTTTTCCAGGACAATTATTATAATTTTGAAAAGTGACCTAAAGTTGAAAAGTGTTGCAATGCTTTTCACTCAAGTCTGGCTAAAAATAGCACAGATATAAAAATGTTCAATTTATTAATTTTCTGATTATGTTTACAAATCATCCTTTGAATAACTTTCTGTTTTAATTGCCTCAGCTGATCTATGTGAGAAAATAAAATTCTAAGTTTTCAGCATTTAGACCTTAGTGGAGTTCCTTTAAGACATATAATTTTTTAAGTTTAAATGGAGATTTGAGGCAATAGTATCATAATATTTATACATTGTGAAAGAGTGAAATTTCAATTTGAAATTATTTCAGCCCTAAATTAACTGGGAAATGCTGCCATATTACTACAGTTCAAATATAAATCAACTTTACATTTCCTGGAAACTTAAAAGTTAAATCAAATCTACATCGTAAAGCTCACAGTCTTCGATGTTGGATATAGATATAATAAAATACCACTTTCCCTTTAAACACTTTTAAGTTTGTCAAGATGCACAAGTTCTGAAGTAGTGCTGGAGCGATTAATGATGCACCTTAGAAAGATATAGGTCCAAGTTTCCAATTTACATTCTTTCTGGCAAGAACTAAAGGTACTGACTTTATCAAGTTACTTAACTGTGTTTACATCCAAATTTTACAGAAATGATCAGTACCAAGTCTAGTTTTGCATATCAATGGCATTTTCTGGTTCAATGATTTTTGTCAGTTATAGTTCTTTAATGATTTTATTTTTAAAGTTTGTCCAGTTTACTCTTATAGTTATGCTTTCTAGAATATGTTATCAGTGATAAACAAAGTTAAAGTTTTAAGGAAATGTTGTACATCATTTTTGATTTGGAAAGCTGATGTTGGATAAATTATTCTTTTTCAGTTTTCAAGAAAGGTGCCTGCTAAAATATATAGACTACATGTAATAGCTAGGTGGTTTTCACTACCAGACCATTTGTTTTACATTAAATTGTTTAGGCCTTAGACATGGTAATTTAAAAACACAATGATTTCCTTAATCCACTCTGGCATCGTACATTATTCAAAACAGTTTTATGATGCTTTGTAAAAAATGTTGGTTGTTGTATGTTGTAGTAGAGAAAATTATAACTATGCAGTTATGCTCATTTCAAATATCATTCTCTTTTATGTCAAAATATTTAACTTTCTTCTTTTTTGTGTGTGTGTTTCCTCATTTTTGTGTTTCAATTTGGTATAAAAACAGATAAAAATAATAAAAAGATAAAAATGACACTAGATTTTTTTTATTTTTCCCCTGTTTAAGCTTGACTTAGGAGAAATATTTCGTGCAATTGCTACGGTCTAAATTTGACCTTGACATATAAATAACCTTGAAGGTCATATTATTGTATTTTCACAGTTTTTTGCTATAATTGGCTACAACAGGGAAATTAATTGATGTTTTGTCTTCATACTTGTGCACAACCATCCTAACTGCCTCCGTGGTCAAGGGTTTCGAGTCGATGACTTCTCATCCAGTTACCTCTCTGGCGTGGGTTCGATCCCCGGGAGATGCTTTGGTAGTTTAGCGCGGAGGAAGGTAGTCTATTACTGGTGTAACTCTCCAGGAACGATGGTTAGGAAACTACCCGCCTATATGACTGAAATACTGTTGGAAAAAGGCGTAAAATGAAACAAACAAACAAACAAAAGCACAACCATCCACAAAGCATTAAAGAGTCTTTAAGTGAACTTGATCTTCACCTTAATTTGACCTTGACACTTGAGGCCAAATAAGTAAATTTTGCTACAACTAAGCATAACTATTTTATTTACAGATTTCATTTGAATAATATTTAGACAAAAAACAACATTATGACAAAATTATTCTGATATAACCTTGACCTTTAATTGACCTCGACCATCAACATGAAATTATTGAATTTACTTTGTTTTTTACTAACAAAATTAATTCATACTTGGACAAAAGAACAGATTCGACAAAACCAACATGTTGAATTATTCTGATATGACCTTGACATTTAATTGACCTTGACTATTGAAATTTGCTTGCATTGTCATAACTTTGTTATTTACTTATAAATTTGATTCATACTTGGACAAAAGAATGCATGTAACAAAATGGACCAGTTGAATTATTCTGATATTAAATGTACCTTGACCTGTAATTGACCTTGACTGTCAAGGTGAAATTATTGAAATTTGCTTGTATGGTCATTACTTGGTTATTCACTTAGAGATTTGATTCAAAGAACACATGTAACAAAATACTCTGATATGACCTTGACCTTTAATTGACCTTGGCTGCAAAGGTGAAATTTTTGAAATGCTTGAATTGACATAACTTTGTTATCATATTTTGATTTCCAGGTTTGTTAAATTTTCCCATTTTTTAGCTTTTCAATTTGCAAGTCATAATCAAGCGAATAATTTACAAACTGAACTTACAGTTTTATTGATTTACTTGGATAAAATTATTTCAGGTACCTATGACCTTCAACAAGAAATACCTCTGCAGTCCCAAGGTATGCCAACAGCAACTTACAACAGCTATACTCCCAGTAAAGGACTAAAGATTCCAAAAGCAGACTATGTAAGTGTAATTTAAAGAAAATTATGCAATGAATTTTGAGCCAGGATAGAGGTTGGCCAGAAAAGGATTTTACAAGCCCAAATTTTTAAACTTTTAAATTGGAAACTTAAATGTCAAGAATAATGATTTACACACTTACTTTGTAAATTTTATTCTCTTTGATTTTTGAGAAAAATGAGATTTTCTGTTTCAAATTCAGTCATTAGTGAATTTTTCAGGCTAATTGGGCTAGAATTGAAATACTTTACTGCAGTGAAAATAAATTTTTACAGTGAAAATATGGAAAATGAAAATATGCATTTTTTTCATCATTATTTAATTTCTCAATATGTCATTTATAAGTACATGTATATGATAAAAGAATATATTTCATATCAAGAATGTTTTCTCAAACAATTTCAGATAATTCAGCAAAATTTGAATGAAACAGATGTCCATCCAGGATACTGCCAGTTTGGTGGCCCGGGCTCTAATGTACTGGTTACATTAAAATGGAAGAAAACTATGGAAGCAAGAACGAAACACTTTAAACCAGCCCACGCGGTGAAAAAATACATCGATGGCTTCTTTAATCCTTGGGATCTGCAGGGCCTTACATCAGGGTCGTTGGCGGGTATGACTGGGGACAAAAAAGAAATTTTTGAAGCGCTTGAATGTAAGTAATTTAAAAAAAAAGTTTTGTAAAGTTTATAATTATTTCCTGCTTAATATTTAAAATAGGATGATTCAAATTGCTAGAGACTGAAAATTAACTTAGAAAAATCAATGGTTTTGAATAATCCAAATCCAAATATAGTGAAAGAAGAAAACTACTCAACTTCCAGTTTCAACAGCGTCAGGGTTGTAGGCCTAGTGGTTACGGTGTCTGGCCCTCAACCAAAGGGATCATGGGTTCGAACCCTAATTGGGTCACAACCATGTTTCTCCATATGACACCAGTGTTTGGTCCAGAAAGCAGACTCGAAAGTAATTAATATAAGTTGCAAGAACTTGTTTTGCAATTGAGCTTAAATAAATATGTTTAATCCAATGTTGAATTATGAAAATCAATAACTTAAAGCAGTCTTGAGGTACCCACTTCTTAAAAAATAGTTTCTGGTTCCACCTACCTATACAAACAACAAATGATTATTAGCACTATAAAAAAGTGTGGGCAACCGCATGCAATTGATGCATTCATGTAATATGACCTATATATATAAAATAATGTAGAGAATTATATTATTTAAACATGAAATATCATTTTAAATAAATTTCTTTTAATCTCTCTTTTCAGTATTCGCCACAAGTGAATTTGGCTTCAACAGTACACAGTTCAACCGCATTATAAATACAAAGGCAGGAACATCCAGGAGGGCTATGAATGTTAATTTCCCCGATTATGCTGTGCCAAAACGAAAGAAGTTTATCCCTTAACCTACTGAATAGTAGAAATGGACTCATCTGCCATCTCATATTTTTGGACAAAACCATTCATCAGTTTTAGGGGAAATTTTGCAAAATATGTACATTCTGAATAGCGAACAGTTCAGACCATGACAGGTTTTTTTCTGGCCCATGTGTGATGATTGGTATTGAGTCATATTCCCAATGCCAAAAAGTATATGAGCCCCGTCACGACAAAACCAACATAATGGGTTTGCGACCAGCATGGATCCAGACCAGATCAGGATCCATGCTGTTTGCTTACTAACCTTATAACAAGTAGAGAAACTAATAGCGAACAGCATAGATCCTGATCAGACTGCGCGGTAGCGCAGGCTGGTCTGAATCCATGCTGGTCGCAAACCCATTATGTTGGTTTTGTCGTGACGTGGCTCATATGGCTTTATTTCTAATTTTAAGGTGAAAATTCCTAGTTCAAGGGACAAAAATTAAAATAAGTATTATTGTCATTTTGTTATAGTTAACTGTACTATGCCATAGAACATTATAATCTTGCATTCAAAAATTTGATATTTATGTGCTTATCAGTGAAATATAAAAGGAATTTAATTAAATTCATATATGTCAATAAAGGCAAAATAAAAATGTACGTTTGTTTTATTTTCAAACTTATGAATATTAAACATTGTCAAAAGACATAATAAAAAAAAAGAAAATAAGGGTTTTCTTTTTCATATGTATATTTTTGGTAGGGTGACAATCTGGCCCTCAAAAACAAGGGACCCGACCATGAAGACTAACAAAACTTGTTACATACCAAAATGTTCGGCATAGTCTGTAGTTCTTGAAACTGCCGGCATAAATTGGCATAAGTCACTGCATTTTCCAGAATCCAAGATGGCCGCCAAGATGGCCGCCAAAAAATAAAAAATGCCCAATCAGACTTATGTTGGTTATAGGGTGTCCTTTATGGCATTTAACTTTGTTTTTATTGATTATTTTATAAGAACAGACATAAATCTAAACATATTTAAGCTTTTCTGAGATTAATATCATACTTTGCGATTTTTTTGGTGAATAATACCCAAAAATTGCGTGAAAATCAGGGGGTAGGGGTAATATTTTCGTAAATATTTCAAGATGTGGACAATACATGCAGTTTATTTTTACTTATAACACTTCAGTAGTATATAATACTTACTATTTCAAACATTTTGTAACACATTCATTATCAACATTCACAATATTTATGATCTTTATGTGGTTGGGGCATTTTATCTGCAAAAAACTGTTATAATGTATAGTATTATATATATAAATTCGCAAACGGAACAAAAAGTGAATAAATGCAACATATTTCATTTTTACACTGTTAAGCTTACATAAGCACATATTTAAGCATAACTTGTTGTATGATAAAATCATCATGACTGTTAAGCAAAACTATGCTTAACATGGCTGTTAATGCAGATTTTGGCCTTTTCCGAATAAATACTGTAGATATAATACAAAACTAGCATGTTGACAAGAATTTTCTGCACAGCTTGCCATTGGCTAAGATCAGGCTAAAGCTATTCTTAAATAAAACAAATATTTGCAGAAAAACACATCAATGTCCAAACTTTAGTATATGAAGTGATCAAAACAACTGCACTCAAATGTTCAAGTCTGACATTTCATCATTTGACATTTTAAAAGCTGCGGTGGTTATTTTCATCCTGATCAACATATTGAATATAAACAAAACTAGGATAAAAGCTACAGATTGGCAGAACATACAATATAAGTACAAACAATGTTTCTCCTTACTGTTAGACACAACTTAATTATGCAAAGTTCACAGTTATAGACTTCAACAAAGCACAAATAGCTATTATATTCTACTAACTATTAACAATGTGCTTAGGCAAAAATCATAGTAGTATAGGTCCTCATCTGCAGAGACACTTGCCAGCATTGTAAACAAATTTTGACAGATGTCATCAGAATCTTGTAGTGTACCATTGCAGCTGCATGCTGTTGTACATGGTTGTTCATTTTCCTGACAGATACATTCCTCACTACAATGGTCATCACAAGCACATACCATATCACTCAAAATCTCTGGTGGTGCGCACGATTGTGACATGAGTTGAGGCGAGTACAAGCCCCTGTTGTCAGTCACATACCCACATTCGAGTGGATCTAGTTCAGGCTGAGGGTTCAAAGCATTTCTCTAAATGAACAGCTGGTATGCACATCTTAGTAAGTGTAACATCATGCTGTCATTTGTTGGTGGCAATCTTCTCGGCTTGACTCTAACCTTACCCAAGACAAGTTCTTTGCGTAGGATATTCAGAGATGTGCAACATGTTTGCCCATAGAGCAAACCAACAAAGAGAATGGCTGCAGCTTTTGTTTCAGAAGATATTTCTGGCAGCTGACCCAAGTCTGCTAGGCTTGTCAGTTGTGGTGAATGTTTGCGCAGAACATGGAAAGCTTTCTTCTTCCCAATTCCATGGAAGGAGGAACATGTGTCGCACCCTGTGATACAATAAACTGGAAGTAGAACGGCTCTTTCGTTGGGATTCAGTGCTCTGTACACCAAATGCACTGGTATGTATCTTGTAAGGTTACAGTACAAACCCTTTCTGCCGGTCTTGAAATACACGACTTCTATTCCCAGACTATCATAGTGGTGGACCAGTAGAACAAACACATCTGTGTCTGGACTTACCACTGTTGCACTCTTGATCCTTAATGATGCCGATGCATGTGCCAAGTGGAACAACATTCTGCTATCAGCTTCCTCTTGGTTTGACTCAAGGCCACCAACATATGAAACTGCCTTGTTTGTAACCAATAGAGTCTTCTGCTGTAACCCACCAGAGACAAACAGTTGCATGCCCTCAGCAATCAGGGTATGGCAATTTTCTGTTAAATGCCTTGTATACATTTTTGTTAGCTCGCTTTTACACTTGCTGCTGGTCAGCACCCTTTTCCAGTCGCCAATCACCATATTAGGTTGGATTGTTATGGCTGAGGCTGAAGCACTCTCTCCACGTTTTTGCCGTGTCTGCATTTTCAGACTGTTTTCTTCATATCTATCGAAGACTACATGGACTTGAGCTGTTTGCTGACATCCAGAAATTATATATGTCCAGAAGCTGTCTGCCATTTGCTTGTATGTAGGTTTTGAACCTGTTGGTGGCTGAAGTAATTGAATAATTGCCATTCCATCGAAAACAATACAATCTACTCTTTGCATATTTCTAGGAATGTTTTCAGGTTCTGCAAGTTGTTCAAGTTTTTCCAGAAAGTCAGACTTTTTGGTGGAAGTCATTGAGCCATCATCATGAAATAAACTAAGAGGGACAGGAGCATTCTCAAATGACATGACACGTTCTAGTGGCACTCTCTTATAGGCGTTGATTGCCAGCAGCCGGAGGTACATTTCTTCGCCATTAATGGTTATATCTTTGGCTTTCATGCGAATGGTCCTTGCCTTTCTTGAGCTCATGGTTTTTATGTTTGCCCTTGGGATTGGATCGAAGAAATTCTTCTTCGGCGCTGGTCTCCCTTCAACCTGAAACCTGTCTTGCACGAAATCTGTTAACATCGACATACCAGTAGAGTGACAGTTAAGAAGACTACTAGCAACTTCAGGTTCTGCTGCAACACCTGTAGCGAAGTTTACCAGAGTGTCCGGTGGATCAGTCAGGCAAAAGGGGTCTACGAAGACCTGGTTTTCAAACAGACTCAGCATGTTTCTGACAGCTTCGTTATATGCACTCATGTGGAAAGGTGTGTCTGTGTGATGTTTCACTGTTGGAGTCTTTCCAGCAGACGAAAATTCAACAGCATACTTAGCTGTAACTGGTCTGGATAGGAACCACCGAGACAGGGCACTGTCATTGTGTGTGAGGCCAATTATGCCACCTGAAGACTTCAGTGCCTTATTCTCCGTCACTTCCAGGACATAGTCGATCCATACAGAGTTGAATACTCCTTTTGTCAATTTGGCAACAAATTTACCTTTCTTGAAGGATTTGAGTATGGCATCTGGCAGTCGATTCATCTTCAACAGCATATAAGGCATATATCTTGCATATACTGTTCTGTTTGCTGCAAACATGAATGGTAGTAGCAGTGACTTTGAGTAATGAAAGGTATCCCAAAGACCATGCCTTGAAGCAGCTAGGTACAGTTTCAGAGGTTTGGAGACTTTCATCAAGTAGTCATCCCAGAATTGGAAGAGTTCTGATTCAGTCCTACCTTGGTGACGAAATACTTCCATGAGAGGAACCATGTGGGTTTCTAAAAGTGCTGTGGTCTCCTGGAGAAGACTTGTATCAGCTGACTTCACATCAAGTTGTTGAAGTTTCTGCAAAAGTGATACTGGCACTAGCTGTGATTTCTGCTGCCCCCATCTGTAGAACTGAAACAAAAATCTCTGGCTTAACACTTCATCAATCATGATAAGAGCACGAAGGGCCCTGTCAAAATCTTTGCCAGAGAGTATATGATCTGCTGTATTTCTGGCAAACACATCTGACTCTACCAACAAATTCTTTAGTCCAGCATCCCCATATATATGCCCTATGCCACCAAATACACTCATCAAAAAATGCATGCCTCCTTCAAGAGGAATAACTCCCTGGAACTCAAGTGGCTTTGCCCATACAATTTCTAATGCTTTTGACAACAAACCCATATCAAATACAATAGGACACTCTGTCTGACCTAGTGCATTAACCTGTTCTTTACTTCGTTTTAGGGTTGTGTAAACTGTATTGAGTTCAGTTGGTGGGGCCATAATTATTGGATTGAATATTATTTCAGATGAATTAGTGAGAATGTCAGTTTGTATATTTGACTGGAAAACTGTCCATGGTGGAAACAAAGACTCAAATCGGCCCACTGAGTACAATATGTCATTCAAACGTAGTTGTCTGGCTTCAGCTGGTTCTGGGCTACTTAGTTCCGACATCTGCACCGGAGGATTAAGCTGGGGATTTGGCCGCTCTGTAGGCTTCTGGTAAACCAATGTATGTGCGAGACCATCTCCTGAAAGCAATTTAAGATATCATAAAAAAGAAAAACTGAAATTAAGTGGATGACTTGTATACATATTTTTCAAGAAACAAGATTGAATTTGGAATAATGTTATTATGTAAAAAGATGTTACAAAGAAATAATTGAGCAGCCAAATTATTATAATTGTTGCCTGGGAGCAAGTGGGTCCTGGTGTATAGAAATGGGAAAACTAGAATATTCATCTTCTTTAACACTTGAACATTTCTGATGGTTACTTTTTCCAATATCTGATACTAATTATAGTTTGGATGGTATTTTTGCTATCTTTTTATCCAATTTTACTTGGTACTCAAAATTATATCTACGCCCTTGAGGATCTGACAAAGGATACTGGTAACTAAAGCCATAAGGATTGTTTTGGCATGATGTGGGTCAATCAAACTCATTTTGTTTACCAGGCAGTTCTACAGTGTCGATAGACCTCTCCTTCACTCTAGGTATGCGGGGTGCTGACTGTTCGCCACTTGAAGGTGTGTGGACCAAAATACTGGTCATGGCATGTGTTGACTTTTTGCCACTCAGGGTACTTTCATTATGGTCCCAGTTGTCGGCTGCCAAAATGATCAAGTCATCAGATCGCTCCTGCTCATCTCGTGTCATGTGTGCAGGGATAATTCCACCTGAAAGTATTAAATTTATTTATTTATTTATTGCCTGTTACACTTGTTACCATGACCTAATAAATGATATTGTTGTTGTTGTCGTCGTAAAAATTATTTATTTATTTATTTATTTATTTATTTATTTATTTATTTATTTATTTATTTACACAGATAAAATTTATAATAGCATGAGCTAATGTATTATAAGAACAAATTCTGCTGATCATACGTAGTAACATACATTTTTACATATCTTAAATAATTATTTTAGTTGCTTTTTTACCTGACAGTGTTCTCTCTTGAACAGATGCCATATGAATTGCTGCTGATGTGAGGAAATGCCTGATCTCTGTGTATGAGAGCGTGTACCCATGTGAATGAAGGTCCTCGATTAACTTCTTGCTTCCATATGAGTGGTGCAAATATATCGATAATCCAAGGTGTTTTGGGGTTATAACTGGCTTAACTAGTGCTGTGATATCTGAGCAAATTGAAACTGTTCTCTGATCAGTGTCACTATCAAGTAAGTCATGTCCATCTTTTAGTTTGGATTCTGATCCCAACCATGTAACAAAGCGCACTAACAGAGGATCCAAAAATTCTCTTTGGGTGGACAGTCCTATTTCCATGGAAGAAAAGTACTCTTTGTCTAGACCTTCAGTCTGCAAGATTCTCCTCCTCAATATCCCAGCTGCTTCATGGACAACTGATATTTCATTTGCATTCTTATCATTTATACTTTCTGTTATACTTGTTTCAAGTTCTTCTTGTTCAGTTATATCTTCTAAAGCCTTCTGCAGCTGCACAGACTTTGACAATGCTTCATCTACTGTAACACCCTGAGAACAAACAAGGTAACTTAAACCTTCTCTAGCAACAAACTTCAGATCTGGCCAAACTTGCACCAGTGCTTCCTTTACACGGCCTGCACGTAACATAGTGTCTGGTATGTCTAAACCATTTTCTCTTGAAATTTCAATCAGTTTTGTTCGTAAGTATCTAAAGTCATAGGTAATTTTGTCCTTTTCAATCTTGTCATTTAACTCAGACTTCAGCAATTGGCAAGCTTTGTTTAGACTACATGTACTTTTATCATCAGCCGGGTATTTCCGTAATAAGTATTTACTCAAACATTGGGGCTGTCTATGGTATCTTGCTTCAACAGCTACCAAATCTCCATGTGTACTCAGCAACCGTGTTTGTAATGCATTGTCGTTTTTACTTACAGCTACTTGTAGCAAATTTGAGAACAGCTTAGAATTCTCATCAATTGAGCCTTCAATCATTTTTTTGTTTGTTTTTTTTTTGTTTTGGGTTTTACGTAACATCGACACAGTATAGGTCATATCGCGACGTTCCAGCTTTACTGGTGGAGGAAGACCTCAGGTGCCCTTCCGTGCATTATTTCAGGCACGAACGGGCACCTGAGTAGAACCACCGACGTTCCGTAAGCTAGCTGGATAGCTTCCTCACATGAAAGAATCCAAAGTCCCTGTCGGGATTCGAACCCACAGCGGTGAGGGGCAAGTGGTTTGAAGTCAACGACCTTAACCACTGGGCCACGGACGCCCCAAAGAGCCTTCAATCATAGACCAGCAAAGTCTGTTCTTTGAGGTACATTTTCCACCACAAATGAAACAACGCTCTTTCCACAGAAATTCAGATCCAAGCTGGGATCGTGTAGATTTTGATGGGGTTAAATTTTCATCATTTTTAATATTTTTCTCTTCATTTTCAGACCCTTGTTTGTTGTAAAAAGGGTGCACAAATTTAGAACGACATACTTTGTGATAATTAAGTTTAAGCTCTCCATTTCTTATTTTGTCTTCATATGTAACAATGTTTGTTGAAATTTCATCACCTCTGCTTTTACAAACATCTAGCAGTGTATCAAACTTCAATGGGTTTAATTCAGTTCTTTCAGATTGTTTAAGAAACTTCTTATTGCAAAAGACACAGTTGTTTTCAGTAAATGATAGTTTTCTTTTCTTGGACTTTTCATTTACAGTTCCTTCCATGATGCTGCCTTTGCATCATACCTAGAAAACAAGATAGGATATATTTGAAGGGGATATTTTTACTGAAGCACCGTTTTTGAATGAGTTGCTCATAAACTGCTTAAAGAATAGATTTTTGTTCATGAATTTATATGTACTGTATAAAATATAATGTTATAGCAAAAAAAAACATCATAATCAAGACATATATTAGTATATATTTATACAGATATTATTAAAAACCGTTGACTAGTGCACTGACTTTTTCAATGTCATTGACAGGGAAGAAAAAACATTAAATTTAGTTTCTGCTGTATTTTGTTTTGAAGAATTCACATCTAAATACAATCATTAAACAAAGTTGCAGGTCACTTATTACCTGTTTTAATTCATTGTGGGAAAATTTTGGACTAAATATGATTGTTTTTCACATGTTGAATTTTGAATTCCCCTCCCACTAAACTTTTTGGTGCAGCAGTAAATATTACCCCTTCAATATTATCCTATACCTGTTTACTATGGGGGAATGAAGGAAGGATTAATAATAGCCTTGATATGATTCAATAAATCAGTACTTACCAAGAATATGTTATTTGTATGTCTTCTTACCTTGTAATTATGCAAGATTTTCGGAAATCGGCTAGAAAAACTACATTACTTACCTTAAACGCTTAAAAAATGAAAACTGACAATAAATTTATACCAGATTGCTTGAATTTTATTTGATTGTCACTGTATTAAAGTTAAAACCTGAAAAGTATACAGTTTATTGCATAAAACTTTAAATGTAGACAAAAATAGAACCCCCGGGCCAGCTCGCCCAAACCAAAATCGCAAGCTAACATTGCAAGCTTGTCACAAGCTTGCTGCAAGCTTAAGTTGCAAGCTTGCTACTGGCTAGTAATTGGAACCTTGCGGCAAGCTTGCGGCAAGCTTGCGATCAGTTATTTAAAAAAATCTGACTGCAAACTAGTTAATATTTAAGCTTGCGCAAGCTTAATCGCAAGCTTGCGCAAGCTTAATCGCAAGCTTGCGCAAGCTTAATCGCAAGCTTGCGCAAGCTTAATCGCAAGCTTGCGCAAGCTTAATCGTAAGCTTGCGCAAGCTTATTTGCAAGCTTGCGCAGGTTTATCTGCAAGCCTGCACAGGCTAAGTCGCAAGCTTGTGCATGTATAACTACAAGCTTAATGTATAAGCTTGCGCAAGCTTAATCGCAGGCTTGCAAAAACTGTAAACCCTATTTGGAAAGGGAGCTGCTACGTATAACAGTCTCTGAATCCTATATAACATGCAAAAAAAAGGCATTAATTACCATGATAAACTTATTTAATCATAAATTGTAAAAAGAAGCTGATGTTAAATTTTTCATATACTAATGTTTTCTTCCAATTACCATGGTAAATAGTCCAGCCTTGATGGAATGACATTGAAAAAATCCAGCCTAATTCCAGCATCCCTGAATGTTCTTAAAATGTAAAATTCTGGGATGGAATTCAGCACAGGAATGTTTGGGGTAGAATTTTTATGAGTTTAACATGATCACATATTTCTTTCACAAAATTTAATACATATCCTTTAGTCCAAATACAGAATAGAACACCCTGCATTCACTATAACACAAACAATTTTTTTCTAGCTGCAGGTTTTGGTAGGTTCTTGTTTTCTTAGAATCCAACACTTTGTTTTAAGCAATTATTTTGCTCTTAGTCTGTCAGTGACAAACTATTCAATCTTAAATTTGTTTTAAATGTTTCTGATTATTTAAATTACTATTTCTTTTATCGGTGTCCATTTTTAGTCCTCTGCCTGTGTTTCCTAGAACTTCTTATGGTTGTGCTGACCTTTAAAGATAAAATTCATAATTAATTAAATACAGATGCAGTAATGAACTATGTTTTATTGCATAAATGCAGTTATATTACATATCTTTTAATAACATCGAATCTAATGTTTCAACAGTATTAACTATTAAATATTAACTATGCTTATGCATTTTCAAAAAATACTAAAGCAATGCAGTATATCTTATTTCAATGTGCACAAATGTTTAAGAATTTCTCTGTATGAGAATTAAGTAAATTTGTGACAATATTTATTACCCAGTATGTATTTTTTCAAGAAAAGATGTGGAATAGAAAAGTATTGAGATTTAATAATATACCTTTTCAGGATTAATACTGCACATCATTATTAAACTCTGCCGCTATTTCTCACAGTCAGCACCAGCCTGCAAATTATTTATGTATAATGTAATTTTAGATTGTTCCATTGAAAACACAACACATACATGTAAAATAACAAATGATTATGATTGACCCTGTTCAGCTGTACAACTTAACTACTGATTGTACCAATAAGTCCTATTTAATCAAATTGATTTAATTTGTTTAATTTGCAGGAAATGAAAAAGATCTACTAACATGCCATTTAAACAATATAAACAATCATTAAAAAGAAATCATTGAATAATTTATATGTTACAGATTATACATGTATAGATTAAAAAGAATTATCAGAAAAACAAATGCATGAAGTTGAAAATATAAAAACAACCTTGATCTCTTGTTACAAATGTTAATAATTTGATATATAACCTGTTTCTGCATTAATGTAACTTAAGGTTTATAATTACCTGATTCTGTTGTATATATCCTTGTCCCAGGTGATTCTGATTGTTATCATACCAATACTTAAACACTTTAAATGTTAAACAAAACAATATCTCCAAAACTGCTAAAATATCAAGTACATCCTCTGCTCTCTTTGCTGACCCAGATATCTTAGAATTCAAATTTTACAACAGTTACTGTAAAACTGGACAGGTCTATCATTATGTAAAGCAGGGTTAATCTACTCATCATTTTAACTTTCATTCTTTGAGCGTAAAAGAAAATATCAAATAGCTAATAGATATAAATATTTTAAAAATCATTACAAATTTTTGTACAAAAAGATTGCAATGTCCTTCTAGACACATTCTGCATATGAAATTTATAATGTTATCTCTCCCCAAAATAATCACATGGAACAGCCTGATCTGTCTGAATGACCAGGGAGTAAATTAGTCATGCACAGATGGTCAATGAATTTTATCAAGGCTCTGATGTGTGTAGCGTAAAATCTCAGTGGTGGAGTATTTATTTTCCTAAATAAAAGCAATATATTGATTAATTTAATATAGAATATATATGAGATTATTTCATGCACTGTTTTTGTTTTGTTTATTTATTTATTTATTGTTATCCAAAAACATGAATTCTTAGAATTTAAAAATGGCAAGCAATGCAATCCCATCTTGATTATTATAGTGTCTGAATGATTGAATCACAGACTTTAATTAATTTATAGTTACACTTAAAGCCTGTAATTAAATGGATATTATTTCATTGTACATAACTTCATGTAGATTTATTGAAATAATAATATGTATTTAACAATCAATTCATTTACTTCTTTTGCACAGACATTTTTTCTGAGATACCCTTTTCCAACTACATGACAGTGATTTTTCTCACTGAATTGGGAAGAGGCCTTAGCCTCTTGATTTTGGGAAAAATTATCGCTAAAATTGCCGATTTGGGAAGTAAAAAAGCTGGTTTAAGTTCAGATTTTGGGGAAAACTGCATGATTTTAAAGAAAATTTCAATTGGGAAGAGGCCTTTTTTCGGAGTCTGTTATATAAGTAGGAAAATCACTGACATGAAATGTATAAAGTGTCAAATTTCAAATCATTTACAGTAACTTGCATTAAAATAGATGATGATTTTATATTTTCTTCGTAAATTTACAATACTGAGCTGAATATATAAAATAACTAATAACTAATAATAAACTTTAGCGTGGTGATTTAGTTAAACTAGTTAATTATCACTGATACTATCATTTTTGGAATTTTTATTTTAATGTGTACACTTTTGACAAAAAATTTTCTAAGTGTTTCAATTACTTTCACAAGAAATTTCTAAGTGTAGATTTGTACAAAAATTTTCTAAGTGTCTACTAATTGCAAGCTTGCGGCATTGCAAGCTTACATCAAATGTTTGCAAGCTTGCATGAATTTTAAACAAGCTTGCAATATATTTCAAAAGTCATCGCAAGCTTGCGCAAGCTTGTTGCAAGCATGCAGGTACCTTGTATTTATGCTGTAAGCTTGCGGCAAGCTTGTGACAAGCTTGCGGCAAGCTTGTCGCAGGCATGCATTTTGGTTTGGGGGCCACCCCCAAAATTTGATGTCATTTTTGGAAATTCGGCTCTCAAAAATCTTGAAAATATAATATTAATCTTAAAAAAGCTTATATGTGTCCAGATTTATGTCTGTTCTTATAAAATAATCAATAAAAACAAAATTAAAAACCTTAATGGACACCCTATAACCAACCTAACTCTTGTTGGGCTTTTTTGTTTTTTTGGCGGCCATCTTGGATTCTGGAAAACGCAGTGACTTATGCTAATTTATGCCGACAGTTTCAAAAACTTCAGACTTTGCCGAACATTTTGATATATAACAAGTTTTGTTAGTCTTTATGGTCGGGTACCCCCTGTAAATAAAGCCCTAAATAGCCCATTGTCACCCTACCATTTATTTATTGCATTGGTAACTTTTACCAATACTTCACCCATTGAATTTCCAAAACATTGGTTGTTAACATACAGCAAGAAATTAAATTTAGGGTTTTGAAAAGCAGTCAACTTCTAAAACATTATTTTGATAGCTGTAAAACATCAATTCTTTTCAATCAAGACCTTTTATTGATGCACACATTAAAGTGTACAACTGTAAAATGCAGCATGACCTGTTAGCAGCACATAAGGGATATACAGCATGTACACCTAAAGACAATAAAATGTGCACTTCACATATGCAACATGTGCAACATGATCTGTTCACAGCAAGTACACATATACATTTGTACAATGCAGCCTCATTTGCATGTGAAAAGTGTATTTGCTGTGTATGTTCTGTGTACTATTTCTCTGATGAACATAAAGTGTATATATTGTATATTTATTTTATACTTAAAACATACTTGTTCCTCCTGTGTACAGGTAGCATCCAGCAGATAGAAATGGGAGAGCTCATTAAGTGAGCCGCTTCACGACAAAACCAACATAGTTTGTTTGCGACCAGCATGGATCCAGACCAGCCTGCGCATTGGCGCAGTCTGATCAGGATCCATGCTGTGTGCTTACAAACCATATAACAAGTAGAGAAACTGATAGCGAACAGCATGGATCCTGTAAGGGAACTATGCATGAGCTCTTTGAGAAAAGAAGTAACTTTTGATTTAATTACATCAGGGAAACATTAAAAAATAAAACTCTAAGCTGAAAAGAGTTAAGCCATAAAACAATTATTAAATATATCAGAAGTCCTCAATTTTCAGTCCAAAATCAATTTCCTAAAAAATAAAGTCAATACAGAACACCATCAATTAAATAAGATAAATTTTCACTTGTTACACAGTTTCACAGTTACATTTTTTTTATTTGATAAATCTTGCCTACCAGTAAGTTGATCTAATAATGTCTTTACACTATGTCATGACTTAAAGGCCCCCAGCCTAAGGGTTACAGGTTAAAACGTATTCGCTTCGATTTTCACTCGTAAACATTTACAATATTTTTTACCGTTTAATAGAAGTTACCATGTTGTCTTAGCATAATATTCTAGTCATTATTGATAATCATGAATTTTATCAATTTAGATTGATAAATGCACACTCAGTAAAAACAAGATGAGATAGACTTTTCAAGGCTATTAAAAACAAATGTAGCTGATCAATTAGACTTAAAATACCCTTTTGGTATAGTTGATTTTCCTTTGATCTTTCAAAAGAGCAAAATGTATATTAAATTGGTGCCGACTGAAGTGGCTTGAATCTCTTTTGCAGTATAGAAAGATAGGCATAAATTTTTGTATTGTCTTATTATGTCCTTAACCTGTAACCTGTTGGAACCAAAAATGACTAACCTTTGCCATCAGCATTAACCCTTTACTTCATATAGACGTGTTTTCATGCTTTTTCACCCCCCCCCCTTTTTTTGAGGCCATAAAATGTCCTATGTAGGGGCCCCAAACACTTATTTTTGTTTGAGAATTATTGAAAAAGTCATCATTTTTATTGTAAAGTTATCTTTTTATTTCCGTGCCGCCTTCTTATATGTGAGTAAAGACTGATTTTGCAGGATTAATATCACCACATTTTTTCTGCATGAGTAACACACAGTATTGAACGGGCTGCTTTTGCGTATTTTGACCTCTTTTTGGTAATTTAGTCGTTAGTGCCAACTGCAGTGTGTAAATTACCTTCTTTTTCTGTACTATTAAAGACAATGTTAAAAAGCATATCATATAATGGCAAAGTTATGGTTGTTTTTTTTTCATTTTATTTTGTAGACATAAATGAAGAAGATGATGGTTTACTTGGCAATTGGACATGTGGCGTATGCCAACAATGGTTCCAGACAAAGAGCAAATTACTGATCCATATGAAGGTGCAACATTCTGCAGAAAATAGGTCGCAACATGTGAATATTGCAGAAAATAGGTCAAAACATGTGAGAATTGCGCCCACGGAAAATAAAATGTGTAACATTTGTAACAAGATATTTACCACTACCACTAGTTTAAAGATGCATATGAGAGTACATACTGGAGAAAAACCATTCGAATGTCCAATGTGTAAGAAAAAGTTTACACAGAAGGGTCATATGAGGTCACATATGGTGACAGTACACTTAAACGAGACTTTGAATTAGGTTAATTTACATTCACGAATTCGAAAACCTAGCTAAACGCCGTTTTCCGGTACTTTCTGTACATAGCTCTGGGGAATTCACCTAATGGAGTGTAATAGCGAACTCGATGTTTTCGGCCTTTTTTAAAATTAAATTGAAATAAAATAGTTATTTCTTTTTAAGAAAATAATTAAATATCATTGTATGAATAATTCCATACAAAAAATAAAGTAAATACACAAGTTTACGCAGAAATAACCTTATTTCTTATGGAAGATTCCTAGAGCTGTCATCGATATCGACAATATCGATGTATCGTTGATATTTTTTTGTCGATCAATAATCGATACACATTTTAGAAAATCGATACTTTTGACTTATAAATTAAATGTCTAGAAATTATAAAATTCACCCAAAATATATACAGAAGCAGTTATTATATCTAATCTTATGCTTTTGTTATAAAGCGGAATTATTTCATAGCAATGGTGACAAAAAATATTGTCTGGAATAAATCACGCAGTGGACAAGACACTGTACAGAACATGTTTTTGACTGAAATCATTGAAACAGGTATGAAAGTGAATGACAGACAAGTGAGTACAGGATATTATCGATATATCGGTGTATCGTTGATTTTAGTCACTTGATATCAATATATCGTTGATATGCTTTGCACTGAATCAATGACAGCTCTAAAGATTCCACTACTTCTGTTTTAATTTTATTGATTTTCATTATAAACAATTTATTTTTTTGAAAAATTTGCAATAGATATTTAAGGAATATTGATAATTTTCAAATTCATCAATTTTTCTCACCTTAAACGGTAAAATAATGATAGAAAAATAGAAATATCATGTAATTGTGTTATGTACTTCATTTGGCGTAATTCCCCAGAGCTAAATCCGTAACGTACCGGAAAACGGTGTTTAGCTAGGTTTTCGAAAAGGTCAATAGTGTTTTATTAAAAGGTCATATTGAGGTCACTGTGGTAAAAAAGCATAATTGCATAAGACTTTGATTTTTGCTATTATCTGGCTATATAACTTTGTTATTTATGAATGGATTCTCTTCATACTTGAACACAACTACCTTAACAACAGTGTCTTAACAAAGGACAATTTGAATTGGACCTTGACTCTTAATTATTTGACATTAACCTTGAAGGTCAAATTATTGTAATGTTAGATTTTATTTGCTATGATTGGCTATAACTTTGTTATTTATGAATGAATAACCTTCACACTTGAACACAACTACCTTAAGGACAATTTGTCTAATAGAAGAACAAACTGAAATTGACCTTTATTCATATATGACCTTAACCTTGAAGTTCAAATCATTGTTATTTCAGTGGGTTTTTTTTGCTTTGATTGGCTATAACTTTTTAAACAATGAATGGATTGTCTTTATACTTGTGCATAGCAATCTTCAGGCAATACATTAAAGAAGCCTTAATTGAACTTGACCTTATCTTTATTTCACATTGACACTAAAGGTAACAACCGCCTCCGTGGTTGAGGGGTTAGAGTCGATGACTTCTAATCAAGTTACCTCTCTGGCATGGGTTCCATCCCCGGGAGATGCGCTTGGTAGTTTAGCGTGGAGGAATGTAGTCTAGTACTGGTGTAACTCTCCAGGAACGATGGTTAGGAAACTACCCGCCTATATGACTGAAATACTGTTGGTAAAAGGCATAAAATCAAACAAACAAACAAACAAACAGACACTAAAGATGACTGTTTAAATCAATGAATTTTGCTACAATTAGAAATAAGTATTATTTATTTATGGATTTTATTTATACTTTGACTAAAGAACACTAATGACAAAACTGACATAAAGATTCATACATATATGACCTTGACCTTTTAATGATTTTGACTGTTAAGGTCAAATTATTGAATTTAGCTTAGATTGTCATAACTCTGTTAATTATTTACTGGTTTGCTTTATAATTGAACAAAAGAACCCTTTTAACAAAACCCGGATGTTTTGCATAATTCTAACATGACCTTGACCTTATATTAACCTTTACCATCAAGGTCAAATTATTTAAATTTGCTTTAATTGTCATAACTTTGTTATAAATTTTACAGATTTGATAAATACTGGAACAAATGGAATTTTTAACAGATTTTTCAGTTTGAAAAATAACTGACCTCAAATTGCCTGAAAAATGACCTTGACAGTGACTTGTTATTCATTTTGGATTTGTTTCATTCTTGACAAAAACACACTTAAGATCAAATTGACATGATGATTTTATCAAATATGACCTTGACCTTTGAGTGACCTTGAAAGTCCAAGGTCATATTATTGAATTTATCATGCATGCCAATCATAAATTATGTTGTTAATTATTACTAACCATAATGAGCAGATTTGATTATTACTTGGACAAACCAATACCAACAATTGTTGAATAACTGATAAGTATGACCTTTATCAGTAAATGACATTGACTGTCAAGGTCAACTATGAACTTTGAATTATATTTTGTTTTAAAAATCTGATGTTTTCTGGGAGTATTCTTTACTATAATGTTCTTCGTCTTTTGTGTTTGTCTTCTAAGCAATAAGAAAAAGTGTGGCCTGTGATAAGAAACGTTAAGTATTAACTTATAATGTCTGCCATTTATTATTACTAAAGCTATAAAGTTTACATGTAATTTTATAAAAGGCTGTTTACCATACACTTTGACACCTTGCCTCACCCCCAGCTGCCCTTCCCAATTTAAGAAGAAAAAAAAGAAAATATCGACATTGACATTAAAGTCGTTGAATGGTATTCCGAGGATCCCAGGTTTGAGTCCTCGTCAGGCTGCACATCCTGTGACCCTGTGACATTTTGCAGTACGGTCCCACCATGTAACTTTTTAAATGGCTGTTTATCATACACTTTGACACCGGACTCACCCCTAGCTTGCCTTTCCTATAAAAGAAGAAAAGAAAAAAAGAGAAAAATATTGACAATGAGATTTATGTTGCATCCATCACATATTGTACAGATTGTGTCAACATTATTATGTTCTTGAATGTTCTTTATTCTTGACATGTTTACACCTTGAATGTTCTTTATTCTTGACATGTTTACACCTTGAATGTTCTTTATTCTTGACATGTTTATACCTTGAATGTTCTTTTTTCTTGTCATGTTTATACCTTAAATGTTCTTAATTCTTGACATGTTAATACCTTGAATGTTCTTTGTTCTTGACATGTTTATACCTTGAATGCACTTTGTTCTTGACATGTTTATACCTTGAATTTTCTTTATTCTTGACATGTTTATACCTTGAATGTTCTTTTTTCTTGTCTTGAATGTTCTTTTTTCTTGTCATGTTTATACCTTGAATGTTCTGTATTCTTGACAAGTTGATACCTTGGAGAATGTTCTTTGTTCTTTACATGTTTATACCTTGAATGTTATTTGTACTTGGCATGTTTATACCTTGAATGTTCTTGACATGTTCATTACTTGAAGGTTCTTTTTCTTGTCAGGTTTATATCTTGAATGTTCTTTGCTCTTGACATGTTTATACCTTGAATGTTCTTTATTCTTGACATGTTTATACCTTGAATGTTCTTTGCTCTTGACATGTTTATACCTTGAATGTTCTTTATTCTTGACATGTTTATACCTTGAATGTTCTTTGTTCTTGACATGTTTATACCTTGAATGTTCTTTATTCTTGACATGTTTATACCTTGAATGTTCTTTATTCTTGACATGTTTATACCTTGAATGTTCTTTATTCTTGACATGTTTATACTTTGAATGTTCTTTGTACTTGACATGTTTATACCTTAAATGTTCTTAATTCTTGACATGTTAATACCTTGAATGTTCTTTGTTCTTGACATGTTTATACATTGAATGTACTTTGTTCTTGACATGTTTATACCTTGAATGTTCTTTATTCTTGACATGTTTATACCTTAATTGTTCTTTTTTCTTGTCTTGAATGTTCTTTTTTCTTGACATGTTTATACCTTGAATGTTCTTTGTTCTTGACATGTTTATATCTTAAATGTTCTTTATTCTTGACATGTTTATACCTTGAATGTTCTTTATTCTTGACATGTTTATACCTTGAATGTTCTTTATTCTTGACATGTTTATACCTTGAATGTTCTTTATTCTTGACATGTTTATACCTTGAATGTTCTTTATTCTTGACATGTTTATACTTTGAATGTTCTTTGTACTTGACATGTTTATACCTTGAATGTTCTTTATTTTTGACATGTTTATACCTTGAATGTTCTTTGTACTTGACATGTTTATACCTTGAATGTTCTTTCTTCTTGACATGTTTATACCTTGAATGTTCTTTGAACTTGACATGTTGATATCTTGAAAGTTCTTTGAACTTGACATGTTTATACCTTGAATGTTCTTTATTCTTGACATGTTTATACCTTGAATGTTCTTTATTCTTAACATGTTTATATGCAAATAGTATTTTTGTCATCTTTTTCATTTGTGGTTTGTACATAAGTTTGTAAATAAAAGCAATAAAATATATAAAACTGTGAATAATTTGTTATTTCAATTTATAAAAGCATACTCAAAACTGGTCTGTCTGTAGTCATATTCAAATATGTGTCATTAAATGATGGCATTTTATAAAAATTAAAGTCCTTTTAAAATTTGAAAAAAGATTTAAAAAAAGCTATTCATGTCCTTTTTTGTAACATTTATAAATGGAAAGCAACAACTGTACTAAACCTGTACTTTAAATTTCCAATTCAAACAGTTTTTAGCATAATTGATTTCATGGTTGAGTCCTAGGAGTTTCAAAGTATTCCAAATTTACTTTTATATGTTTTATATATGTTTATAAATTTTGTAAAAACCTTAAATATAATACCAAACAACCAGTAACAGACTTTTATGGAACATTAGGCAAAGAAATTGACCATTATCTCAATTTCACATGTAGAATATAATTTAAAATTCAAATGATTTTAATGGCATCAGATGTCCTGAATATACAGACTTTGCCCATTTAGCATAAAGAAAGAAAAATAAAAAAAATTGAAATTGTCAAACGGAGGTATTGGTTATGAATGATTCCATGAGAATAAAACTTTTTTCAAATGTTTACTTCCGGCACTTTTTGCTTTCTGAAATTTTATGACTTGTCTTTTTATTTTTGGTTTATGCAGAATTTATTTTAGTTTGATTGTGTAGGAAGCTATATCAAGCTTATAGACACACTTTCAAATACAATCCTGGAACCAACCTGAGCAATGAGTGTAAAATTTTATTGCTCAAGGAAGCAACAACTTGCCTCTGACGGGGTAATTGAAGCCACGCGGCTAGCGATCATTAGATTACTAGTCTGACAGGTTAACCACCATTTGTAAGGAATCTTTGTAAATAAATTGGTATTTAATCCTTTAGATATAGTATTGTCTACTTTTAATGTTCATAGAAAATATATTAAAAACGATTCATTGTTATTTGCAGGATTCATGAAGGACCCTGACTCAGGAATGTTTAAATGTGCATTCTGTCCAAAAATGTTTCGAACTAAATGTGACATCACTAGGCACGTGAGAATTCACACCGGAGAAAAGCCATTTAAGTGTGAAGTCTGTGGTAAAGGCTTTAACGTGAAGGGGAATATGAAGACCCATATGGTGATACATATAGATGCATTTAATATGTGAGTATACATAATAATTATATAATTGCCTGAGTTTGTACTCTATTACTCGCTCTTTGTACAGTTTGTACTCTATAACTCATTCTTTGCAATGAGTTTGTACTCTAATACACACTCTTCAAAGTTTGTACACCGATACACACTCTTCATATAGTTTGTACTATATTACACACTCTATGCATAGTTTGTACTCTAATACACACTCTTCAAAGTTTGTACTCCGATACACACTCTTCATATAGTTTGTACTATATTACACACTCTTTGTATGGTTTGTACTCTATTACACACTCTTTGTATAGTTTGTACTCTATTACACACTCTTTGTATAGTTTGTACTCTATTACACACATTTTGTATGGTTTGTACTCTATTACATACTCTTCATATAGTTTGTACTCTATTACACACTCTTTGTATGGTTTGTACTCTATTACACACATTTTGTATGGTTTGTACTCTATTACATACTCTTCATACAGTTTGTACTCTATTACACACTCTTTGTATGGTTTGTACTTACTCTACACACATTTTGTATGGTTTGTACTCTAATACACACTCTTCATATAGTTTGTACTCTATTGCACACTCTTTGTATGGTTTGTACTCTACACACACTCTTTGTATAGTTTGTACTCTTATACATACTCTTCATATAGTTTGTACTCTATTACACACTCTTTGTATGGTTTGTACTCTACACACACTCTTTGTATAGTTTGTACTCTTATACACACTCTTCATACAGTTTGTACTCTATTACACACTCTTTGTATGGTTTGTACTCTATTACACACATTTTGTATGGTTTGTACTCTAATACACACTCTTTGTATAGTTTGTACTCTATTACACACTCTTTGTATGGTTTGTACTCTATTACACACTCTTTGTATAGTTTGTACTCTATTACACACTCTTTGTATGGTTTGTACTCTATTACACACTCTTTGTATGGTTTGTACTCTACACACACTATTTGTATAGTTTGTACTCTTATACACACTCTTCATACAGTTTGTACTCTATTACACACTGTTTGTATGGTTTGTACTCTATTACACACTCTTTGTATGGTTTGTACTCTACACACACTCTTTGTATAGTTTGTACTCTATTACACACTCTTCATACAGTTTGTACTCTATTACACACTCTTTGTATGGTTTGTACTCTATTACACACTCTTTGTATGGTTTGTACTCTACACACACTCTTTGTATAGTTTGTACTCTTATACACACTCTTCATACAGTTTGTACTCTATTACACACTCTTTGTATGGTTTGTACTCTATTACACACTCTTTGTATGGTTTGTACTCTATTACACACTCTTTGTATGGTTTGTACTCTACACACACTCTTTGTATATTTTGTACTCTTATACACACTCTTCATACAGTTTGTACTCTATTACACACTCTTTGTATGGTTTGTACTCTATTACACACACTTTGTATGGTTTGTACTCTATTACACACTCTTTGTATAGTTTGTACTCTAATACACACTCTTCATACAGTTTGTACTCTATTACACACTCTTTGTATTATAGCTTTGTACACTTTTACACACTTTTTGTATAGCTTCTACTCTATTACACACTCTTTGCATAGTTTGTACTCTGTTATACACAAAGAAAACAACCTATTTGGACAAAGGGGATATTTAAATCTACAGACTGAGAATACTTATGATTTTAACAGCATTTTAACCAATGATTGGCTCAGCAATCTGTTGATAATGAAAACCCTGCATGTAATAGTGACAATGGGCACTCAGTGACAGAAAACACAAAATGAGAATTTGAATAAGAATTATACATACATATATATAATGTGAAAAGAAAGTAAACAAAATGTCTACATTTTTATACGCCTGTTTGATAAACTATTATAGTTTCCCCACTGCCGGG
The DNA here is from genome assembly GCF_026571515.1 of Ruditapes philippinarum. Taxonomy (NCBI): domain Eukaryota; kingdom Metazoa; phylum Mollusca; class Bivalvia; order Venerida; family Veneridae; genus Ruditapes; species Ruditapes philippinarum. The sequence continues at coordinate 29,136 of NW_026861898.1, read as the reverse complement.
CGCGTGGGCAGGCAGCGTCCACTTTTTGTCCGGAGCATAACTCCTACACCCATTGAGGAATTTTAATAAAATTTCATAGAAATGTTCACCACTATGAGAAGCAGTGTTGTGCACATGAACCAGGCCTCTAGATCAAAGGTCAAGGTCTCACTTAGAGGTCATTGAAAAAGGCTTGTTCGGAGCAAAACTTCTACATGCATAGAGGGATTTCAATATAACTTGGCACAAATGTTCACTATTATGAGGCGGAGTGTCGCACACAAAATTTAGGTGCCTGCGGTCAAGATCGCACAAAGGGGTCAAAGTTCAGATAAAAATATGAAAATGTGTATTGGGACCATTTTGAGTCTTCATTTATTTTGAGGGATTGAAACACAAATGGTCATTATCATGACTACTGGTGTGAAACTTGTTATTTAGATTAATATGTGCAAGGTCATGGTCACTTAAGATGATTGCCAAGGTCACTAAATATGATAAAATATAGAGATTTTGTCTAAAGCATAACTCCTACACATATGGAGGGATTCTAATTAAACTTCATACAAATGTTCACCACTATGAGAAGCCATGTCCCTTGCATGAACCAGGCCTCTGTGTCAAAGGTCAAGGTCACACTTAAAGGTCATTGAAAAAGGCTTGTCCGGAGCAAAACTTCTACATGCATAGAGGGATTTCAATATAACTTGGCACAAAATTTTAATGTTCACTATTGTGAGGCGGAGTGTGGCACACAAAATTTAGGTCCCTCCAGCTAAGGTCAAGGTCACACATAGGGGTCAAAGTTCAGATAAAAACATCAGTAGAGATGATTGTATATCCAGATATTGCCCAGAGCATATCTCCTGTATGCATATTTATATGCCCACATCTCTGCCAAAAGCTTCTGTGACAGGCCTATATTGCGACAATGCTGCCCTTGTTCAGTTAAGATATATTACATATCCAATATGTTCCATATAAGATATCAATTTCCTTATCAATTGCTATCCTGCCACATGATTACATGACAACTATTTAATTAATATTTGAAAGCTTGCTCTGTAAATTATTTTGAATTTTTTTTTCCAGGTAATGTCAGATCAAATGCTGCAAAAAAACAAAAAAAACACCGGATTTCTATGGAAACCAGCAAAGTTACACAACATTAAAACCTTCAGAACATATCAGTTTCTAATATCAGTGTAATAAAATGTTTTATATGGGCATTTAAATGTATGTTCTTTGAAAGTAGTTTAAAAAGGACATTGTGCTTTAAGTTTAAATGGACATTTGCAGATTATAATATTATTTAAATGGACATTTTGCATATGAGCTTAGTTTAATGGCCTTTTGTACATAGTTTACAGGGACGGTTGTTCTTAATTTACATATTCTTAGTTTAAATGGACATATTGTATAAGAGCATAATAGTTTATATAGACATTTGTACATAGTTTGAAAGGAGATATGCACTTATTCATAATTGAAATTAATACATAGTTTAAAGGGACTTTTACACATTATAAGTTTAAATGGACACTTTGAATAAATGAAGTTAAATGACATTTGTGGATAGTTTTAAATTGATGTTTGTATGTTTACATGGACATGATGAACTTGGTCAAATTAGACATTTGTAAATATTAATTTAAATGCATCTTTATCAGTGCTTTTTATGCCCCCGGGCATATAGTAATTGAACCGTCCGTCCGTCCGTACGAGGTTAACCTAGAACGGCAAGTTGGATTTTTCTCAAGTTCTACCTGTACCAATGGCTTCTAAGTTTACACACTTACTAATCAATACAAAGTACATGATCTGGGCAAGTTACATAACTGTGGCTTTCATATTTACCAAGTTATTGCCCTTTTCAGCCCTTAGAAAATGAATACTGGTTAACCTAAAACGGCAAGTTGGAAATATCTTAAGTTCTATCTATACTAATGGCTTTATAATTTCCACACTTACTTATCAATACAAAGTACATGATATTGCCAAGTTATATAACTGTGTCATCCATATTTCCCAGTTATTTCCCTTTTTTCACTTTGAAAATAGGGCCTTGTCTGGTTAACCTATTTCGGCAAGTTGGATTTATCTTAAATTTCTCCTAATTGCTTAATTTCTTAAATGATATCTTTCATATTTAGTAGGTGGATACCTTTGATGGTCCTCTAATTTTTTGTGGAGTAAGCGGTCTCTAGGGTCAAGGTCAAGGTCACTGGTTTAAAAAATAAATATAAACATTTTTGCTCATACAGCCTTTATTTTTTAGTTGATGTCTTAGTTTAATACAAACATGCCAAGGGAGGTCCTCCTTCTTTGGGTGTAGTAAGGGGTCATTTGGGTCAAGGTTAATGTTACCAATGTCAAGGTCACCAATGTTAAAAATAGATTTTTTCATGTGTATTGACCTTATTCTATAGACAGATGTTATTTATAATTAATAGAAACATAAACTTTGATGGAGTTAGTGGTCATTTGGGTCAAGGTCACCAGTGCTAAAAATAGATTTTTACACTTTTGCTCATACAGCCTTTATTAAGTGACAGATATTTTTTATATTTGGTAGGAAGATAACTTGCATGGTATTCATCCTTTTTGATTGGGGTAGGGATGGGGTAGGGATCAGTGGGTATTCTTCCTTTGGACACGGAGTAAAGGGGTCAGTTGGGGTCAAGGTCACCATGCTAAAAATAGATTTTTACACTTTTGCCCATACAGCTTTAATTTATTGACAGATGTATTTCATATTTGGTAGGAAGATAACTTGCATGGTATTCTTCCTTTGGGTGGAGTAAGGGGTCATTTGGGTCAAGGTCCAGTGCTCAAAATAGATTTTTACACTTTTGCCCATACAGCCTTTATTTATTGACAGATGTATTTTATATTTGGTAGGAAGATAACTTACATGGTATTCTTCTTTTTGGATAGAGTTAGGGGTCAGTTTGGTCAAGGTCACCAGTGCTCAAAATAGATTTTAAAACACTTTTGCCCATACAGCCTTTATTTAATGACAGATGTATTTCATATTTGGTAGGAAGATAACTTGCATGAAGTTGAATATTTTTCAACTTCACAAGCCAGAGCAATGACTTGGCAACTTATATTTTTCACAATTACGAAATGCCATGACTTTGTCAAGCTATAATAACTTGTGTTTACAATTTTTTTGGCAATTTTTCTGTCCATAACTGAGTGAATGGGTAAATACATGTATTTTTTTGAAATATTGCTACCGACAAGAATCTGAGCAGGGGGCATTTGTGTTTAACAAACACGTTCTTGTTTTGTATCATTTATTAAGATCCTGCATATTGACTTAATAGTACACCAAATGTGACATTGTTGTCAAAAATAAGGCCATATGATGTTGACAAATTTTCTGTAAACAACTATACCTTATGAAGATTTTCGAGCTGATACCTTGTATATTTTCAAATAAAATAATACATTTTTTAATTCAAACTAGTATTGACTTTTTCATTCATATTTATTATGATTTTATAATGTTGCTTCACATTGGATTATAAACCCATGACATTTATTTACACTTAAAGTAATGTTATATTATTTCAGGTTTCCTTAAAAAAGGAAGATTGCTTTATTTTAATTTGTTATAAAGATTCTGGACAGGTTATATAAATGATTGTTTTGCAATTTGCAATATAAACCCTTGCCCAACAGGTTATATATTTATACAGGGCATATAACTGTCATAACCTTAATATAACAAAGTTATTATCCATGAAATACTTGCAAATTTATAAACATGAGTCTGATCTTCCCATTTTTTTTCTCCAAATTTAAGGTTTCTTTCGCATGCTCCCTTTAGTTATACATCTTTAGGTCATACTTGGCGGTCCAGTACACTTAATTGGTTTTCCTGAATTACTAACGAGCAAATTACCAACTTCTCTGCAAGTGACTGACTAATAATCCTACATGGTCTAAAATCAGCAAGTGAGAAAAACAAACGACGCATTACACTCTATGTCAAAGATCAGTGTGAAAATCGCAAGGAAGAAGTTGAGCGTTTGCCCAAGGATCAAATCTGCAACACGTTTTTTTACCTTGCACCAACACAGTATTTGGTCAAATGGCAACCTTTCCAACTTTACTGGTTGAGGGAGAACCTGAGGTGCCCCTCTGTAAATTATTTTTTAGGCACAAACGATCACCTAAGTAGATTCACCTGATTAAAATCTGATGCTAATGCTGCCCATATTGTGCTTGCAGACGGACATTTGAATTATATGAATACAATATAGAGAAAAAAGTCTTTACATTTTCTTTAAAACAATTTAATTAATTTGCATGATAAAAAAACATTCCTCACAAAGAAAACGTGCATAAAATTTTCAGCACACTGTTTTACACAACTGTATATAATTTAAATACTATAGAGTGCAATATATATAAACATACATGTAGTTTGAACCAAATGTGGACAACAAATTCACAAAAACACAATAAATTCACTAGCCTTGCTGACTTTGCACGACATGAAAAGAAGACAAGTGTTCTGTTTCAAAAAAATTAAAGTTCCTGCATTGAAAAGCAACACTCGTTATAAAAACAGAAACACCATTCAAAAATCCAATGATAATTGGATAAGTATGACACTGCCTTGAATATATTAAAGCTGCATGCCTCCAGATAAGCCAAAATATTTGAAGAAAATCAAACGTGAGAAAAAGTGTGTGATCAGATTTAAAGAAAAGTCAAAAGATTCAAGTAATGTGTGTGATAATTGACTGATTGAGCAGTATTTGCCACCATATTTTCTACTGCGTTGGGCTATTTTTTGCATATTTTGACCTCTTTTTGGCAATTTAAGTCTATTGTAAAAGCAGTTTGCAATGTGTTAATTATTTTTTTGTTCACTTCACAATATTTTAACTACATGTATTAACATTTTCAAAATTTTCATGAAAATTTAGCATGAATCTGGAGGCGTGCTGCTTTAACAATAATCATCATCAATATATATGCTGTGAAACCAGTTTCAACTAGATTATAATTACATGAATTATAAATCTTGGTAAGAAATAATTTTCAACCCATCATCACCGGAGAGAAATCTTAAAATCTCATTGTTAATTTCCATGGGCTACTGTTCACAGCGATTTGTAGATTTTGAAAAAAACTACTCGCTATTAACTGCCTGTATAACAATGTATATAATTATATAAGCCTAAAAATGTACAATACACACATACACTATATTCTGAGATACCGTCTACAATATCATAATGTTTCAGTGCAGCACATATAATAAGCCAGAATTAATCCAGAAACATGGCATTTCTTTAAGGCGGAAGCCATAATTTTATTTTAAGCATCAATAACCTTAACCTTAGGGGAACTAAAAAATCAATCCCAAGCAAGGTCTTCACGTAAGCTTGCTGTATACCAAGTTTGATTAAAATAGCTCCTTCTAAACTCTAGTTATAGGCCAGAAACCACCTGTTTCATGTCCGCCCAAATACCCAACAACCCGAACTACCACCATTTGCCAACCTAACAACCAGGATATTCAAAATTGAAAACTGGTTAAGAATGCCTGGTGTGGAGCCTTTAAAATCCAAATAAAATCTATACTTGTCAATCCCAGCACATGTACTGATCATATATATCAAAAAAACTTAATATAAGCCGTTTTGAAAAAAATTCATATTTCGATGTCTATAATATTAAAATACACAAGATAAAAATGTTCGCCGGAAAAAATCTGCACACCTACCGTAAAAATCGTCATGTATTTTATTCCATTTTCTAATATTTACACATAATCCTTTGGTCCATCGACACAGAAGATATCATTCTTCACGCTGATGATCATTTTTTTTAACTTCAATGTCAATATAAACAACGCAACAGGCGAAATAAACATCAAGATTATTGCCGTTTAACTCCATTTAAAAAATCTTTCGACAAATTCAAATGTAGCTCCCCAGCTTTACCGTATACAAATACGCCCTGCTTTGAATTATGGGAACCAACATATTACCAAATGGCTCCGCCTATAGCCGACTGGTTCTCATCTTCAAAGCGCAGTGCATTTGCATACGGCAAAAAGTTACAATTTCCCTCCAAATGCTTCCTTATTCTTTAAATAATACACTGCTTAGCATAAAAGCATGATTACTTTCTATATTTACATTTACCTTTAAAGTGGAAGGCCTCCAACTTTACGAGTGAACAGTTTCAAAAAGTCAAACTTAGTAAACAATTGTAACATTCAGCATTTCAGAAAAGTATAAATTTTCACAATCCAGGAAATAGGTGCACATACACTGTGCCAAAACGTGACCAATAATCTTATGTTTTTATCGCCATATCTGTTACCTGTTACCCAACAAGGATTATTTTTGAATATTGTTGCCCGTCTTTATGTAATTTCAATTACAATCTGTAGTACTTTTTGCTAGCTTTAAAGAAATACTATGCTCATCCTTGAGTAAAATATTTTTATCACAAAAATTTATTGAAATCTTCATAATTCTTACTGACTATGTCTAAATTTGAATTAAAAGAATAAATAAACTATGTAGGGAAAACTGCGTCCCTATTAAAGATCAAGTAAACTCGGTCTTTTCTTTAAAAAAAAAAAACCTGCCAGTTTTTTTAAATGACATCACATTCATATTGTGACCACCTACAGTGTGCAGAGTTTAAAAACAACATATCTACTTTGTGTGAAGTCAAAACACGTTTATTTTATATCTACAGAGAGACTCACTCAGTGAAGCAATTAACAATATTTTCTAATATCAAATTTGAGCATAGTATATCTTTAATTACTAAATACTGTTTGAATTATCCATGAAAAATTATCATGAATCTGCTTTAATGAACACATGGCTTATAAATAAATATAATTATTATAACAATTTTTTTATTTCTTGACCACATAATTGCAAAAACCCTCCTGTACAAACACTAGATAACGTATAGGAAAATTAAGCATATAAAACATAAAAACAACAACAATAATATCAACAAAAGACACCAACTTCTTCAATAATTCAACATAATTATATTAATATACATTTCCTCACTAAAAAGCAAAAAGCATAACCTAATTTCTCATCTTTAAAAAACTACTTTTAGTACAATGTAAAATATCCTAAAATTTTTGTTATAGTAATCTTATATGGCAACACACTTTTTCCCTTTAAATGCTTTAAAATATGACTCAAAAGCATTAAAATGGAATGCATAGACTGAATTCATAACCACTAAGATTTCTTAAAATGTTGTGAACAACTTAAAACAATACATGTATGTTAGACTCCCCCCCCCCCCACCGCCCAAAAGGTACTTTTGTGACCTAGACACAGTCTAAACTGCTTGTACAGAACCAGGCCAGAGTTTGATGTACTCCTTTTTATCTGCAGAGAGCATCTGAAAAGTTCTCTCGTGGCTAGGAATTCTAGAAATTTTGCTTAGGCAAACAAAACACCCCCCCCCAACAACAAACAAAGAATTGAAAAAAAACAACAACAAATAAGCAGTTGGTTTTTGAACTTGCATCAAAACTCCAGACCCACTTTGAACTACCCTAGTTGTCTTCCCTGTCCCTAAACTTTTAAGTTATAAATTAAATTTATGATAATAACAAGTAATGAAAAACTGCATGGTCTGGCAACAATAAACATGGTTTCCACCACATAAGATGATTACTTAATTATGTCACAGGGTGAGAAAAATGTGCAGCCTGACCGGGACCCCTGGGAATATCATTCAGTGGCTCTACCGACTGAGTTTTCGGGCCGCTTACACATCTTTTCTCACCTAAATAGTGAACAGTTCTGAACCGTGATAATTACATATGTATCATCCTGTAACATTTTGTTGAAATGGAAATATATGTAAATAAACAATGCAAATCTTAACTTCAACAACTGAAATTTAAAATAATATGATATGGAAATATAAACAACTGACATTTCTCAACATGGAATGAGGAAAAAATTTACAGAAAAACATAATTATATACAGGAAAAAACAAACTACGTTAAAACAATACAAATTCTATTTAAATAATATGAACAAAATATAAAATATAGTGCCAATTATTACGAGATCTTGTAACACAAGCTGATTTTAAAAAGTATAAATAATCTATATCGTAAATTAAATTCTACAGGTTATATATTAATTAAGGTAGTCTTACTGCTATGCTAATTTTCATGCCAAAAAAATTTCTTACATTGGCCAATATCTTAATAAATCGGTCATTTCCGGAACGCTATTTTTCACAATCTTTGGTATTCAATAATTTTTAACTGTTTGTAGCCAGAATTTTGTACTTCCAGATAAAGGATGAGTGATAGTAAATAATCTAATGCCAAAGATTTTGAAAAAATAACAATCCGGAAATAACCCATTATGATTTGCTACGATATTGGTCGATGTTAGAATTTTTTGGCGGGAAAGCATTACAGTAAGACTATTCTTAAGACAGAGTTACTGTGGCACTTGACCTAATAATATATGATAAATTTTACTAAATAATTAATAGTCATTAAATAGCTACTTAAAACATTCAATGAGGAATTAAAATGTTTTGTTTTGTAAAATATAAAAAACATCGACACATCATCTGGTCATCAACACAATAGGGTTAGGGTAGACAGCAATTGTAGGCAGCATAATATGGTATGTACATTACATGGAGCCTATGTGCCTTGTACATATTTTGAGTTTTTGTTTTTGTTTTTTATGTCTGATGCTAAATACTTTCAACATAATTATCTATTGTATTACAGACATTCCGTTATTGACTAATTCCCTTTAAACATCTAACTAGTACATGGAATATGAGTATATGATTATTATTATCGTAACAATTATCCAATGATTTTATTTTAATGAAAAATGTTTGATTTTAAGATCCTGAGCATTAAAATCATAATAAAAGTCTATTTTTACCATCTCTCTGAAGTATTAACTTGAACGCGTAACTACATTAATTTTGCACTGGTTCCTAGCCATTATTCAATGGATCAGCAAAGATTTGGAATCTATCTATAGTAACAGAAAGCATTTATTTAACTATAAAAAAAACATCAAATAAACTGAACAAAACATAGAACACCATGACACATATAAAAGTTTTGCATTTAAAATAAAACATGCACAAAAAGACATCCCACCCCTCCTTAAAAACTCATGTAATTTCAAATCTGAACAAGAGCTGTCGGTAGGACAGCAACGCTCGACTATTCTAAGTGCTTGATAGTAAAAAAAAATGCTTGATACAATTACCTCCTCCTGTTTACAGGTCGGGTTAATGATGGTGAACAAGTGTGCAAAGTTTCAAAGCCATATGTCAATGGACTTTGAAAATATTTGAACTATTACAAAAACTTTAACGTAAATTCTAAGTAGAAAAAGGGGCATAATTCTGTCAAAATACTTGATAGAGTTACCTCCTCCTGTCTACAGGTTGGGGTCATGATGGTGAACAAGTGTGCAAAGTTTCAAAGCCATATGTCAATGGACTTTGAAAATATTTGAACTATTACAAAAACTTTAACGTAAATTCTAAGTCGAAAAAGGGGCATAATTCTGTCAAAATGCTTGATATAGTTACCTCCTCCTGTCTACAGGTTGGGGTCATGATGGTGAACAAGTGTGCCAAGTTTCAAAGCCATATGTCAATGGACTTTGAAAATATTTAAACTATTACAAAAACTTTAACGTAAATTCTAAGTCGAAAAAGGGGCATAATTCTGTCAAAATGCTTGATACAGTTACCTCCTCCTGTTTACAGGTTGGGGTCATGATGGTGAACAAGTGTGCAAAGTTTCAAAGCCATATGTCAATGGACTTTGAAAATATTTGAACTATTACAAAAACTTTAACGTAAATTCTAAGTCGAACAAGAGCTGTCGGTAGGACAGCATGCTCGACTATTCTTAGTGCTTGATAGTAAAAAAAATGCCTGATACAGTTACCTCCTCCTGTTTACAGGTTGGGGTCATGATGGTGAACAAGTGTGCAAAGTTTCAAAGCCATATGTCAATGGACTTTTGAAAATATTTGAACTATTACAAAAACTTTAACGTAAATTCTAAGTCGAAAAAGGGGCATAATTCTGTCAAAATGCTTGATAGAGTTACCTCCTCCTGTTTACAGGTTGGGGTCATGATGTTGAACAAGTGTGCAAAGTTTCAAAGCCATATGTCAATGGACTTTGAAAATATTTGAACTATTACAAAAAACTTTAACGTAAATTCTAAGTCGAAAAAGGGGCATAATTCTGTCAAAATGCTTAATAGAGTTACCTCCTGCTGTCTACAGGTTGGGGTCATGATGTTGAACAAGTGTGCAAAGTTTCAAAGCCATATGTCTATGGACTTTGAAAATATTTGAACTATTACAAAAACTTTAACGGAAATTCTAAGTCGAAAAAGGGGCATAATTCTGTCAAAATGCTTGATAGAGTTACCTCCTCCTGTCTACAGGTTGGGGTCATGATGGTGAACAAGTGTGCAAAGTTTCAAAAGCCATATGTCAATGGACTTTGAAAATATTTGAACTATTACAAAAACTTTAATGGAAATTCTAAGTCGAAAAAGGGGCATAATTCTGTCAAAATGCTTGATAGAGTTACCTCCTCCTGTCTACAGGTTGGGGTCATGATGGTGAACAAGTGTGCAAAGTTTCAAAGCCATATGTCAATGGACTTTGAAAATATTTGAACTATTACAAAAACTTTAACATAAGTGGTTACGCCGACGCCGACGCTCGGGTGACTGCAATAGCTCTACTTATTCTTATCGAATAGTCGAGCTAAAAAGGGGCATAATTCTGTCAAAATGCTTGATACAGTTACCTCCTCCTGTCTACAGGTTGGGGTCATGATGGTGAACAAGTGTGCCAAGTTTCAAAGCCATATGTCAATGGACTTTGAAAATATTTGAACTATTACAAAAACTTTAACGTAAATTCTAAGTCGAAAAAGGGGCATAATTCTGTCAAAATGCTTGATACAGTTACCTCCTCCTGTCTAAAGGTAGGGGTCATGATGGTGAACAAGTGTGCCAAGTTTCAAAGCCATATGTCAATGGACTTTGAAAATATTTGAACTATTACAAAAACTTTAACATAAGTGGTTACGCCGACGCGGACACCAACGCCGACGCCGACGCTCGGGTGACAACAATAGCTCTACTTATTCTTATCGAATAGTCGAGCTAAAAAAAACAACCAAAAAACTGTCAGCTGTTAAACTGACGTCTGCATTGTCTATGTCTATAATTCCTACAGTGCTTATGTATGTGTAAAATTCTGTGCTAACATGTACAAGAGCTCTTCACGGTTGAAGGCAGGAATCCAAGTCTGCCGAGAAACTTTTCACACGAGAGAATATCAACGGCGGATACGCTCGGTCAGACAGCTCAAAATCTGTGTCATTATCCTCACCGGTAGACCTAAAAAGAAGATGATAAATTTGTTTGTTTCTTCGGGATTTTTTAGCCACAATGGCAGAATGATTAAACATACTTTTAAAAATCAATGAGGCGGAAACAGGTTGAAATATTTTGTATATATCTTTATAATACCAGTGTGGACACAAAAGTATGGAAGGAAAGACAGCGTATACATGTATATGACTGTAAATGCACAGGATAAAAAAATATGCTTATTACATAATTATATATGCTTATTTCTCTACCTCGAAAAAATGTTCAGCTTAAACTGTTTGTTTTTTTTCTGTATGTTTTTACACCAATTTAAACACATTATTTTGTTATGTCTATGATGGTTGATCTACCTAATCAGCTGGACTAACCAGTTATTACAAATTTCTCACTACATATGCGTATTTCACTACCTAGAAAAAATGTTTCCCTTAAACTGTTGGTTTTTTTCCTGTAATTTTTACACTAATTTTCACACATTTTGTGGTCATGTCTCAGTTAATTGATTGACCTTACCAGCTTTCCTGGATATTAGTAACCAGTTATTACATGTACTAATTTTTCAACAAATGATGTACAATTAATCCAACATGATTTCTGTATCAGCGGTGAGAGACAAATGACCGTTAGACTCAATGTCCGAGATCAAATGTCAAGGTGAAATAACGCCTTGCTCAAGGTTCAAACCAGTGTCCCTATTACTAATCTGATACTCTCCCTATTGAGCTAAGTTTAGTTGACGGACATTTCACTTAATAAACGCACCAATTTCTACATTTAAAACAGAAGGTCTAACATACTTAAATGGCTACCTTAACAAAAAAGTTTAACACAGTTGAAGGGCTACCTTAACTTGAAAACCTAAGCATTTTTTCAAAAGTCAACTTACTTGTAGAATGTTTTCACGGAGTAGTGTATCCATGACAACTTGCATCCATTTCTCTTACCAACATTCTGGATTTCAAGTTCCTGTAACATCATGAAAATATTAGTAAACAATAACATACGTAACACCATTTCTTGTAAATTGCTTTCTTTAGCTACTATGAGTCAATTTTATATATATACAATGTATTTATGTTCAGGACATGTTTGAACAGAATTTGAGAATTACACTGTTTATTTACTCTAATTCTTTCCTGCCAAAAAAAATTCTAACATCAACCAATCCTGTATCAAATCAGTTTTTTTTTCAAAATCTTGGGCATTAGATTATTTAAAATCACTCATCCTTTATCACAATATACTTATTTTAGAATATGAACGATTAAAAATTTTTGAATACTGAAGATCTTGAATAATTACATTCCGGAAATGACCAATTTATTACAATATTGGCGGATGTAAGATTATGATATTTTTGGCGGGAAGGCATTACAGTTGGACTACCTTAACATATACCATCCTGAAAGTAAATGTTATTCTTTACCACCAGCATCGAGACAGGTTAGCCTTCACATCTGCTTAGTCATGTAACTATTCTTTTTGTAGCTAAATATTTGCATTTTCATCTTGAAATCCCTTAAAACTTGTAATGCATTATTCCAATTTAAAAGCAAGGGAAATCAGTAACTCAAAATTCACAGATTTTGGATTAAATACATTGTTCCTAATTTTGTACCAATATATTCCAACTTGTATACAAAAATCAGTCTATAACAAACACATATTCAGGGTCACATGACCCATGTTTTATCTACCCTGACAAACAGACAAAAATGGTTAGTTGGATAGTTGGTTGGATATTTACGTTGCACCAACACAGTATAGGTGATACGGTGGCTCTTTTCCACCTTCACTGGTGGAGGAAGACCTCAGATGTCCTGTGCATTATTTTCAGGCACGAACGGGCACCCAATTAGAAACAGACAAGCTGAACGACAACTTACAATATGGAAGCTCTGTTGGACATCATTTTGAATGTTCTTGTTACGTTTGTACTTGTAATTCGATGCATTCTCTGTATTCGGTACCCTCTTTAGCACACCAGTCACCTGTACAAATAATAGGAACATTGTACATATATAATATCTACTAGTATTTCTACAGATTTTTCAGTTCACCAAAGGTCAATTTGTAACACGAAATGTAACCGAAAACTTAGACTCATATAATGATTGACAAGCTATTGGTCATAAACATTAAAAAGAATCTTTTTTTTTTTTTGGTTGGGTTTAATGTCATAATATAGGCCATCTTGCAACTTTTCAATTTTACTGGTGGAGGAAGACCACATGTGCCCTTCCATGCATTATTTCAGGCACGAACGGGCACCTAAGTAGAACTAAAGACCTCATCACATGACAGAATCCAAAGTTCCTGATGGGATTTGCGCGCACAGCATTAAGGGGCAAGTGGTTTTACAATGTAAGCCAATGACCATAACTAATTGACCATGGATGCCCCAAAAAAAGAATTAAGATTTTTAAAAAGTCTCAGAATTTATATTTGTTAACATTATTTTTTTTCTTTTTTACATGCATTTCCTATAAAATTTACAATAATGAATAGAAAAATTGGTTTTAACCATAGCTGTGGCAAATCTGCCTCTTAAATGCTTTGTGGTTAAAAAATAAAGAAATGGATAAGGCATATAGTTTGTTTTTTTTTAAATTAACTTATATGTACATGTAACAAAAGAGCTAAGAAGACTTTCTTAATAATAACACTGTATTATAAATTGCATAACAGTTCAAGGTAATACTTACAAATCTTTTAAAAATCATACCTGGCGACATGCTGAGCATATGTACAATAAACCAAAAAATTGCTTCACGAGAAAAATCACAATAAAAAAACCAAGGGAGCTTACTCTGTTCCCTGAGATTTTATATGCACCCTTCAACATGCCAGGTGTCTTTGCATGTGAGTATTTAAACTTGGGAAGTGTCAAACTTGGATGTTCGGGGCTTGTCATCATCAACACTTTACCTGAAACACCATTGGTACGTATTATAACTAATACTTTGTTTAAGAAATAATACAGTCATCTTAAACCCCAGTCACACTAGAGCTTACGATTACTTGCGACCACCTACGACTTGTAAAACTGACAATCATCAGCGATTGTCTGCAACCAAAACCATTTTTGCACAGATAAATTTACTTCTGCGACTATCGTAAGACAAGTCATCATTGACAATCGCACGACAGGTCATAAGCAAACGTATGATGGTCTCAAGATTGTGTTGGATTACTTATGACTACCTGTGACCTGTCATGCGATCACCTACAACTTGTCCTACGACCATCGCACGATAACTCGAGGTTACTCAAGATTATCAGTGACTTAAGTGGCAATTTGTAAAGACTGTCGTAAGATTGTCGCACTTCCGAACGACCATCGTGCGACAGCCTTAGACCTTATAAGATCACTAGTGACATGTTCGATCGCAAGGAGGTTGTTGTGCAAGCTCAAAAACCGCTCTACGACTGAAATCGGTCGTGGGACCTAAATAAGATAACCTGCGACTGTCAAAGATCACCGATGACCGTCGTAAGACGTTTTAAAGATTGTCTGCGACCAGAGGTCACTGGTGATCGTGAACTGGTCTTCACTGGTCGTAAGCTCTAATGTGACTGGGGCTTTAGTTAATTAACTAATGAACTCCTGTTAAATTTAGAAGAACTTGTTTCGTTACTGTACTAAGGTGACGAAATATCCCCAACAGTAATTTAATCACTAAAAAAAATCACTGTTTGGAGTTTGGATGCAAGGAATTATATCACGAGGGTGTAGCCCGAGTGTTATAATGCTGTGCATCCGAACAACAAACAGTGATTTTATCAAGTGATAAATCATTGCTTGGGATATATTATTTGGATTCTAACACAACATCTAACAAATAAATGCTTCCGATTTGTTTCCGTACTTATTTTCAGCATGCTCCATTTTTAATGGTTACATCACATGTCTAATTATAAATCATCAACAGTGATTTTTCTTTTCCATTTAAGTGACATAATGCTCATTTTTCCATGGACAAGTTGAGCTGAATTAACTACACATTTCATAAAATTGACTTTTATGGTGATTGGCCATCAGTTGATATTTGAAAATGTGTAGGAGAAAATATAAATCTGCTAAACATATAAAAAGACTGCCCCCTATTTTTTATAAATGGAATGTTACAGATTATTTCCGATGGATATTTATAGAAATTACCTTGGCCATCCGGGTTATTTATTGTTCATGCAAAATATCTTATAAAATTAAAGGGAATAATCTAAACCCCATAGCCACAAGGGGTTTGCGAGCAAGGTAGCCGAACCTTAGACTATGTCTTCTGCATACGATAATACACATAAAGAAAACAGTATTCACTTAACTTCCTGAAGTTTTTACTTACCTTCAGAAAAGAATCGTATGTATCTGAAATACTCTATGCTATGCCACGGACTGTAAAATCCATCCAGACTTTTCTCTCCTTGTCTGATATAAGACATCTTACTGATGTAACAACCTGAAACAGATAGTTTAAAAACTAAGAAGCCAATTTAAGCCATGTGGTTATAGGAATAATCAGACCCAGAATCACATGGTCACATGGCTAAACACTACTCAGCTAAAAAACAAAGTGCGTTCTAAGTTTAATAAGGCTCTATCCGCCCTTTAAGGAGCAGAGAGTACGCACCTGTCCTTAGATAGTATCAAAATGCCAAATGGTCACCTACTACAGGGTTCGTACAGACATCCAATGCCAAAATTCAAGGACTTTTTAAGCACTATTTAAGCACGTTTTCTCATTTTTCAAGCACATTTGTTGCACATATACCGACACAATCTTCAACCTATGATGGATAGTATGTTCACCATTTTTTGTTAAATACACATTTTCTTACATTATAGAAGAACAACTAAGGGTGCATCAAGCAGAGATCTGCCAAGAATTTGAAAGTACTGGGCCCTGGGCCCACTTGGTCTGAAAATGATAGGCCATTTTTACCAATGTATGGGCCTTGGGAAAATAAGTAAACATTGACCTAAATAACTGTTTAAAAAGTTTGTAGATCTGGTAATAAATTAAACTTAAATCATATTTTAAGACAAGTGGATCACTTATGATTCAGTACTTAACCAATAATTTAAAATTATGCCTACATGGTATAATTTGCTAACTTTTAAATATTAATTGCAGGCAAAATATTTTTTAAATGGCTGCTCAAAAATTTGATATGCATATTTATTCACCTTACTTCTAAATGTCTAATACTGTGCATTATCCATTTAACTGTTTAATTGTTCCTTAACTTTGCACCAAATGTCCCTTACCACTGTATATTGACGAATATTATTACCCCTTGTATGCCTCTGTGTAGACAGCATACATCAAAGACACTTGCCGACAGACCTTTTGATCATGAAAAAAAGTCATGTACAATGTTTCCCTGATTGGTTAATCACCCTGTCAAATATTCTGATGACGAAATAGACAATTTTTTTTACACTTCATCAGGGACTTGAGTGACCTAAGGGGTGATCAAAGTTGTACACCTGTCAGATTATTCTGTAACTTACAGCATTTCTTAAAATAGCAACACTTTTTTTTCAGTTACCGATAATCATTTTAAATATTAAGTAGTTGTATAATTTGTTTGTTTATTTTATTGGTTTAAATTTACGGTAGCAGAAATGAGTATCTGTGTGGGAAAGGGATTATGAGAAGAGATGCGGTAAGTAGATAACATAAACAAAAGCTAAAGGGGAACGGATAAATTCAAGAATATGCACAATTACAGGGGAATGGGTAACACCAGTTTTGGCTGGATGACTAAATAACCCAACAGACAATTTTGTTTTCTTATAAGTCTGGCACAGATTTTAGATGCCCCCATGGCCCTTTGCTGCCGATTTTCCTACGCCGATGGCGCAAAATCGCGTCCTCTGCAGATCTCTGATCAAGTACAGATTAGTTCAAAACAACTGCAATTTGTCCACTTACTGTTACCTTGAGTAAACATTTCATTGATTTTGATACTAAATTTGATCCTTTTTTTATTTTGTTAACCGTTGATTTTTATCAAAACTATGTCATTCTGTGATTCAAACATTTTCAAGCACATTTTTAGCAAATTTAAGCACTTTTTAGCACTTTTCAAGAGAGTAATCAAATTCAAGGACTTTTAAGCACTTTTTTACATTTTTAAGCACTTTTTAAGAAAGAGATTCAAATTTAAGCACTTTTTAAGACTGTACGAACCCTGTACTAATTTTGAATCCACCAATTCAATAAATTTGACTAAATATACAAAATGTATGTTTCTTTCTATTTGATATACAGTATACATGACTAAGTGATGCAAAGGATGCCAATGAGACCAAAAATAACCCCAACTGGAACTGAAACTGATAAGTCCTTGTCATCTTAATAGAGCAAGGCAATCCTGCCCTTCTGTGCAGTCTGACCAATCTATATACACTTTGCAGATAAATTTTGGTATTTTATTATTTAGATTCCTAAAAAATCAAATGGACTGTTCCAAATTCAAAGCAGATTGAATCCATTGATGTCTTTTGAATTTCACGCTTCTTCCAGATTTTTATACTTCACAACACCAGATGTCAAGTGCTGTGGCACAGCTGTAAAAAGTTGCCCTGTGCATCACTTCAGCGTTCTTATATTTCACTGGTCTTTTGGGATCATTGATTCCAGCACTTTTTAGTGCTGAAAACTAAGTACCGCTCATTTTAGCCAGTGCTAGAGGGCATAAGGGATGTTGCACTTTTCTTGTTATCCCTCATGTACAGACTAAATCAAACAGAGTCTGCACTTTTAAAGTTATCATGTTGTGATTAATGCTTTTGACAAATTATCCTTCTTCCAGATTTTTTTTTTCCACAAGCATTTCATGCAAGAAAATGACACAGGTAAAAGAGTCCTGTCTAGGATTTAAACATACAGGCATTGAGAGTAAATCAACATAAGTAGTGGTGGCATGGCCCAGTGGTTAACTCATCAGACTAGTAATATAATGATTGCTAGCCCCCTGGGTTCAAACTCCGTCAGGGGCAAGTCATTGTTTCCTTCATTGTTTCATTGCTCAGTACTGGATGGGTCTAGAAAAGGATTTGAAAGTGTATCTGTAAGCTTATAGTTTCCTACACAATTAAACTAAAATAAATTCTGTATAAACCAACATAAGCATTCATCACTTAAGGCCCCTTACTTATCTTTAAGATAGTTAAAAAAAATATAAAAAATACCTACCAACAAACTGAAGATGTGGCCTTTCTATGTACATGTTTCTCCATAATCCATATTTCTTCACTTTTCCAGTATTGGAACCCCACACCCTAAAATCAGTAAGATTTGTACATCCATATAAGAAATTGCCAATTTATGCATACAAAGATTTTAACAATTCATATTTCTTGTAAAAAAAATTTTAACATTTGTCAGCAAAAGAAGACCTGTACAGAAAAGTACTGAAAAAGACCACCTGCAAGACTATTTGTAAGCATATTGATAGCCCTCTTTAAAAAGACCACTTTCAAGAGTATTTGTCAGCATATTGATAGCCCTCTCTTAAAGGACCACCTGCAACAGTGTGCTGTAATCTATTTTCATGAAATCCATAGGTGAAACAACATCATCTGAAAATGGTCTTTCACAGACAGGTGAATTCTTTACACATATGATGTTGATGATCCTTCTTATTTTCACTTCTAAGTTTGCTAAAAAATCATTAACCTATATGTAACAATCAAATTCATGAACATTTGTGATTAGTGATATTTCTAACAGTCTTAGTCAAGAATCTATTACTGAAATAGTGGAAGAGGCAGAACAGCCATGGACATCTGCAATTTTTAGTTCCAAATATCTCCAAGGTAACATAATTGGAGATAAAAAATGGCAGAAATACTGTGACCAAAGTTGTCATTCTCATTCACTTAAGATTGAATTTAGACCAACCTGAGACAAGCAAGCCTCCAGAGTTCCTCATCCCTCGCACATAAGTAAAATCCTCGACATACCTGTAATAACCAAATATTTTACATTCCACACAAATGGAAATATGCCCAATTGATAATAATGCTAAGAAATATTGCAAACTTAGTCACGGAGAATCTTCAATGTTTTGCTCATTGCTTTTTGCATTCTTTGCTCTGAAGTGATTAGTACACTATTGCAGAATTTTTACCCAAGTTGTATCAATGTCCATGCATTATTAATCTTAGAATTTTCTTTCTTTAGATCTGAAAAATTTCTATATACAGTCTAAGGAAATAAATTATAGAACAGTAGTCTTTCATTCACAAATGTTCTCTAAAGTTGGGTCAAAGAGGAAGAAAAAAATAACACAAGAGAAGATGATGTCAACTTTGACTGTATCTTGTTTCAAGGTCAAGGTCACATTGTCAGGGCCACAGAGTCAAGGTCATTCACATGTTTCCAAAAATAACAATTTTCTTATTTTTCATGTGTGACCATAAGATGTGACCTTTGCCATTATAAAGCTTGACTGAATCAAATGTCAAGGTCACAGTGTCAAGGTCATTGCCAGCACTTACCTCAGCAATACTCTCCAGTGACTTCATGTCAAGCTGGGAGGACACGACCCATTTAAATATGTAGATCAGAACCTCAACTGGTAGAGCAGATATGTGACATGCCTGAAATATGACACATAAACTAGTAGAGTAGATATATGACATGCCTGAAATAAGACACATAAACTGGGTATATGACATGCTTGAAATAAGACACATAAACTGGGTATATGACATGCCTGAAATAAGACACATAAACTTGTTATATGACATGCCTGAAATATTGCAAGTAACTGGAGAGCAGTTGTGTGGCATGCCAAAAAAAACATCACATACATGGTGGGGCAGATATGTGACATGCCTGAAATATGACACATGAACTGGTAGAGAACATATTTGGCATGCCTGAAATATGACACATTAACTGGTAGAGCAGATATGTGACATGCCTGAAATATGACACATAAACTGGTAGAGCTGATATGTGAAATGTCTGAAATATGACACATAAACTGGTAGAGTAGATATATGACATGCCTGAAATATGACACATAAACTGGTAGAGCTGATATGTGAAATGTCTGAAATATGACACATAAACTGGTAGAGTAGATATATGACATGCCTGAAATATGACACATAAACTGGTAGAGTAGATATATGAAATGTCTGAAATATGACACATTTCCATGTAGAGCAGATATGTAACATGTCTGAAATATAACACATGAACTGGTATAGTAGATATATGACATGCCTGAAATATGACACATAAACTGGTAGAGTAGATATATGACATGTCTGAAATATGACACATAAACTGGCATAACAGATATGTGACATGTCTGAAATATGACACATTAACTGGTGGAGCAAATATGTGACATGCCTGAAATATGACACATAAACTGGCGGAGCAAATATGTGATGTGCCTGAATAAGATATATCAACTAGAAGTGAGATATGTGGCATGTCTGAAATATGACACATAAACTGGTAGATCAGTACATTTATTACACAATGAACAATGCTGTATTTTTAATTGTTGTAAGCAAATTGTATTACATAAAACCAGAATAGTGTAAGAAATTTCAAACCTACCCTCTGTTGATATGCTGGAGAACAGATTCGTTTTTCCTCCACTTTCAGATTATGGAATCTACTCAGCAGATCTGATTCCAATTCCTCACCATCATAGCTGTAATACATGTATATTTATTATTGTCACTAGTCAAAACAAACAAATCTAGACCTATTACATGGACAGATCTTTCATATAAAAATTCAGTAAAAATTATCCCTAAGTTGATAACATAAAACCTGCAAACTTGTAGAGAGACACTTTATGACCTATCAACTGCTATAAGTCTCATTATGCAAATGTGACAACTTTATATAAGTAAGTAAGTAAAGTCTTTATTGAGGCTACACATTTGGTTACCCAATATTCCATGTCGGCCTCGAAAACATAATTTACAAAGCTTACATCATTTACATCAAGGTTATACATTTCAATTTTCAAAATGCATAGTTTTTGCATGAAAATGCAAAGCTTGGAATTTTCCAACAGTTTCAGATTTACGAATGGAAAAAGGTATATTATTCCATGGTTTGGGGCTCGAATAAGTCAGAGATATTTTTTAAGTTGTGGTACAAATATATCTAAATTTTTTATTGACCTAAGATACACCCATAAGCAAAATTTACCTGTCTACGGAACTTTCACTTTCAAATCGTTCTCTTGGACTTCTGGGATATTCTATCCTCATTTCAATGTCAGGTACAAGCTGCATGGCTCGACGATAGAAATTTACAGCTGATGAAATATAAAAATAATATTTCATATGAATGTTAGTGTGACACTTGGCAGGTTAATAAAGTTTCGTTTGTCAGGGTTTTAAGTTACAAAGGCACTGCTAAGGTCATATGGCAATTTTTCAACTCTGCTTGCACCTCCGATGCTTTTCAATTCATTGTTTTACGCACAAGAAGTCAAAATGAACAGAATTTAACATGGGAGTAAAATCATAAGAATAAATTATTCAATGATCCTGTTTAATAGAATAATTTTATGTATGTGTTTTTCCTGTATGTTACAAAGAAGCCTACATATGAATAGAAATACTGGAAGACTGCGGGACACATGGTAGATACGTAACAATATCCTTAAAATCCTTGAACTGTTAGTTGCTATGCAACTTGCGTATCTGATAGTCTGTAGGATAAATGCAAAATCATCATTATATGTGGAGCACTAATTTTCGTGGTTTTCGTGTACAGGTCAATCTACTAATTTAAGATTCAACAAACTTTCTATTTTATCTGTTGTGCAAGTATTCTTACCACATTTTTTGCATTTTACTTTTATTCAAAAACAGAAAATCCAGGACTTTAGGAACCCGCAAAAATGTCCTTTTTGACAAAACCACAAAATTTCATGCCCACTTAATTAAGTGAATTTCCCTACAAAAGCAACTTCTTAACATGATCATTGAAGTCAAAGACATTTGGACATTTGGAAATAATTACCTTCATAAAGTGACCCCTCTTGTTCCAGTTTAGATCCCATCAAGAACAATGCAGCAGCCTATAACAAAGGGAGACAATTGATATCTTTCATGTGAATACCTACAAGGGGTGGCGAACAAATATTGTTTCCTTCCATATCAGTCAGTACATAAGCAGGGTTGTCATTAACATTTTTTGCAGAAGGTTTGTTTTGAACTTTAGGCGGTCATTTCTGTCTTTATCATGCATAACAAAGAGTGTTTTCTTAGTTTTGAGGCGGCCCATAATGCATTTGAGACAGGCATTTTGGCCTCCTGCCGCCTCTTAATGACAACCCTGCATAAGATGGAACACATCAATTTAAGTGGATACCAAAAGATAACAATATTTGCAATCTTGCTTATTTGGGGCTACTAACCTCACAATACTCGCTCTCTTTTTTACATTAAATTATATTTATTTCTAAAACTACAACAAAACTTCCAAACCGAGCATCAGTATTTTAAAATTGTTGTTTTCAGGGTCATCACACTAGATTCTATCCGAATTGAGAAAATAACGGGTCTTTTGTTTAATCTACCACAGTATATGTTTGTAATAGTAAATTTACAACTATAAAGCTAGGTTTCATATTAGTATTTAAACAAAGAATCATAGCATGTGCAAATAAATTTTTTTCTCTTCTTTCAGAATCTACCCTTAGCTTAGTGTATTTTGTAAGAGGACTGACAGTTGTGTGTAGGTAGCAAAAGCCTGCTAACATCACTGTAAAAAAAAGAAATTTGAAAATGGAAGTTTTTAAAGGGTCAGCTTACCTCTTTCTCCACCTCATCCTTTTCAGATAATCCTTGATTACTCATGTTTGCCTGACTTCCCTTTAATTCTGCCTGCCATTGCTGCCTAAATTGTTCCAATTGACCTTGAGAGTAAAATAATACACTCATTATAAACTAAATTAATAATAAATTATTTATAATAGTTACAAATGTCAAGTAAAATTCCAATTTCTTATGACATGTATTTCACAGGAATTTGAAGTAAGGATGTGATGTATCACATAATTTTCTTCAGATTCCATACAAATCCAAACAACACATTCGCATAACTTATAAATAATGATGATTATTCATTTCAGCAATGAATTGATAACAGAATTTTGAACTTTAACATAAACATAAACAGAATTTTATTTTAATTCATGTAGTTCATGTAGTATTTCAGGTCAGAACATCATTAATGATGCTAAGCTGAACTTCTTGGTCGTTTTGGAGATTGTATTCCCTTTTCATTATTTCTCTTCCAACTCCTTTGTTATGGTTATTATTCTTAAACAAATATTTGACATTATAAAGTAATCTGTTTACTTTCTCCATCCGAACAATGCTTTTCTGGAGCACTTTATAATTTTTTGTATCTTCTTTTTTCATAAAATGAGAAAAAAATGCAGCCAAGCCAGAATTCCTTAAATAACTAATCCCTTCTTATGTTATAGTCTGACATTATATTAAGAAAATTGTTTACTTTCTACATCCAAAGGTTCATCATTTTCATCAAATGCCAGTATTTCTTCTTCTCTAAACTCCCCCTCATCTCCTTGCAACAAGCTTGGCACTTCCTTTTCCAAATCCTTTAAAAGAAAATAATAACTTGTTGGAATAGAGATACTGTTCAACTTAAAAAATGTGTTAATTTCTTAATACTGAGTACTGTAAAAAAAATGTACACAATTTATTATGTACTTGTTTGCAAAATTATGCAAGAAATCAGAAAATTATTTAAACTATATTTATGACAGCAAAATTTCTTTTTTTACTCTAACAATGGTTGCAGGTTATTGCAGAATTCTTGGTCATAAAAAAAGCAAAAAAAACAAACTCCTAAAACCTGTTATGTCTATAAAAAAACTGTAAGTCTATAATTGCAAAAAATTCTTTTATAAATTGTCTGCGAAACATATATGCTTATATAAATGTATGTCTAGTATAAAGTATTTAAATATATGTATGTATACCCTTTATGCCTAATGAGGGTCCATCTACCCATTAAAGCATTATAAGTAGCTTTCGCTACCAATTAAGGCGCCAGACATAATTAAAGTTTAATTTTTAAGTACAACATGGTAATAATCTATCACTGAGTATTAGCTAAAGATATGAATTGCACTTTAGGCAATGAATAACTAAACATACATGTACAATAACCTGTGACAATAGCAAAAGAGGTAGCTCTTATAAGAGCCAAGAAAAGGGCCTGTGTTGCAAGTTGTCACTGTGTACGCACTCTTAATTGTACCCTTCCTTGTTGTCCCTGCCTACTTTGTAAGGTAAATCCCCTTTCCGCCACTTTAGACATTGGCATCTTATTCCAATTGACCTGAGTTGTGCTGCTTTAAATGTAACCATGACCTGAGCTGAAGGAATTGAATGTGAACTTGCTGTCTTACACATGCCAGTATACAGTCAGTGGATCTTAAATCATCAAACCTAGTCCAACTAATTTTACTGCGCAACGAGATATTGTGCTATTTTCGTGTCTGGGCAATATCTCGCCTCATATATCTCTTTAAAGCGAGATTCTGCCCCAGAACAAAAATATCTCAGAATCAAGCTTTGGCACGTCAATATATTTTGACTACAAACCATGCCTTGTCCCTCTCAATGACATGCGCAAAACAGTGGGGCTTAGTGAGTTAAATGTTATATGTATTTTGATATTGTGTCTTGGCAAGGTCTTTCTATTTGAGAGACCCTGGTCTTGTGCCTGTGTTCAGCTAGGTTGCGTACTGATAATGATTAAACTCATAAAGAATAATTGCAACATACATGTTGTGCAATTTCGATTTTTAATTCTTATTTTCAACAGTTAACCTTTCCCTTAATAATGAGTACCAGGTTGTGACGGGCACGTTACGATACCGAAATCAACTTGATTTCGGTAAAGTTACCGAAATCAACTTTTCATTACCGAAATCAACTCGTAAAAACCAACCTAGTTAAAATATTGCTATTATTTCTTCATTATTTGATGAAAATTAGTGAAATAAACTTTCAGTTAAAAAATCTATTGAAAATATTTTATTTTAATGATGTTATTAACAAAAATGTAATTATTGAGTTACTTCCCTTTGTTCTAAACAATCCGTATATGTGTTTAGCATTACCGAAATCAGCTGTTAAGTTTAAATTTTGTAAATAAATACATGTATAATACATATATAGTGATTATTTAAGATAATTTATGTTTTTGAAAATTTAAAAAAACCCGACTACATTGATGAGAGCGTTCAGTTGCAACTGAATAGATATCATGTGTAATATCTGTTCAGTGCATCCAGGCCACACCACGGGGAGGCGCTCTCTTCATGACCCATCTTTTTTTTCTTTTCTTTTTCTTTTTTTTCTTTTATTTTTTTTAAGTAACATTGTAATAAATAACTAAATAAATAAATAACTAAATAAATAAATACTAAACGTGCGCTGTCACTGATGCTTATACACGTGCTATAATTTCAATATACAGGCACGAACATGGGTAAATAAAATGTTAACTTATGTTTAATTATTGTACATTATTTTAGTATAAAAGAACAATGATTATTAATAGAATATGGAACATGAATATGAAAAAATGATATATATTCATTTAACACGGTACAATATTAATGAACAAAGTAAGATTTTTTTTTTCTCCAACATATGAAATGAACTTTCGAACAGGGTTTGATTCACTTTAAGTCATTATGCAATAAAATATATTGCAAGTTTAGAGATATTTGGTACACTAATTATGTATGTTCAGCAACCATTTATTACAAGACATTAGCACAAGCATGTGATATATATGCACGTGATTATCGTGCATAACAATTTTCTAATCAAATCGTATTTTTAAAAAGCTATGATGGAAAAATATAATACTCTGTAATATGAGTTAAATCTAAGTATAAATTTTGTACATGTTTATGTTTTATGAGTTTGAATACAGATATATAATTCGACTGCTCTAAAAATTTTCCATAAACATTGTATAATGTATCAGGCAGTAAAATTGGAAATCGGAAAGTTTGTCTCTTTCTTTTATTGAACAGTTAAAATATATATTAACAAATCGCTAACATATGTTATGGGGACTCTTTATTATAATATTTTTATATTTTAGTAATTTTTTAAATGTTTATTACGAAATAAACCGATGGTCCATTATAATCTTTTATCTGTAACATACATTGTATGTCAACTGTACCTCCTGTCTTAATTACTTCACACCTTACTTAATACAGTAATACACAACATGTCATATCGTACAAGTTACAACATTACATAATTGAAATTTGTCAGTTTAAAGTGTTCCATTTTTTCCATCATATAAATATATATCAGTCATTCCATAAATTGATGCTGTTTACAGATATGAATTTAAAATGATCAACATAAAATCATGACTTAACAACTTTTTCAATAAGTAGAATATGTAGTTATTAATATATTATAAAGTATCCGGGACATCAAAAAAATGCATACATTTTTGGAACAACTGATATGCAATTTGGAAATAATAATATCAAGGCACCTTGTCTCATATACCGAAATGTTTTCTACGGAAACATATAGCGACCACCCCTACATGTTAGTTTAAACAGATCTTTTGACAATTTATTTAATATAACATTATATTTTTACCAGCTTAATAGATCTGAAATATTTATAGTATAAAACTATAAAAAGAAGTCTTTCTAAAGTTTCCATGCACCGATGTATATTAAAGAATTGCGGTTAACGAGTATGTAATGTCAACTAGAGCACCTCTATTGTCCGAGCACGTGTATGTTTGCTCTTTATAGAAAAGGTGTTATGATTACATGATAAATGGCAACCGCTACGTCTTTATAATTTAATCAAATCATAATTATTGGATTTAAATTAAATACTGTGATAATTTTCAATCAACTATTTTAACAGTGATCTAAATTAGGCGGATAAACATTGAAAATAAGCGATATGAATTCAAAGTTTAAAACTCACTCAAATACCTTTTTTAATAGACTTCTGAAATTCATGCAAATTATTTAGGGATTATTCTCATCTTTGAAATGAAATTTGATTTGATTTCGGTAATAAAACACATTAATAACAAGGGAAGTAATCATGATATGATATACATAATTATCCGTCTATAACATCATCATCTTTTATAATTAAATATTATTTTCCTTTGTTTATGGTTCAGTTTGAATGATTTTATATTAATTACTAAAACAAGATCTATTAAAATGTTTATTTTAACTTTTACAAGCCGATTTCGGTATGGTAACATATATTTCGGTTCGTGACAAATCAGGGAATTCAAGTAATCTTGATATTTAGATATTTGTTTCTAATTTCATAATTATTAATTATTTCGAACTGATTTTTTGCATGAAAGTCAAACTTAACCTATTGTAATATATTATAATGGAAAAAATATAATAAAACTCTTAATTGTGATTTTACAAGCCGATTTCGGTATTGTAACATATATTTCGGTTTGTGGCAAATCAGGGAAGTAATCTTGATATTAAGTTATTTGTTTCTAATTTCATAATTATTTATTATTTCGAACTGATTTTTTGCATGAAAGTCAAACTTAACCTATTGTAATATATTATAATGGAAAAAATATAATAAAACGCTTAATTGTGATTTTACAAGTTGATTTCGGTAATGAAAAGTTGATTTCGGTAACTTTACCGAAATCAAGTTGATTTCGGTATCGTAACGTACCGGGTTGTGACAGTTGCTGAAAACGAAAGATTATTTACCATTTTACAGACTTCAGGCAGTCTTTGAATTTTCAAATAGTTAGTTCACGGAAGGTATACAAAATAACAGAGGAATACAAAAGTGCTCTCCTGACAGCTGCCATTTTGTGATGATTTTGATATTGGTACCCAGCTTTACAGGCATTGTCTATTATGTAGAATGATGTAGACCGGGTCCATTCTATTTTGACTGGTTACCTTGCTGAACTACCTCATTTGAACAGATTTTGATAAAAGGATTTAAACCAGTCGACATATCATAGACATGGAAGGTAAACAAAATGAATTTGTATAATTCTTTAAAAAATCTGTAGTAAAATAACTTTTCTTTTTTAAATAAACTTAATAGAGATATTATGTTTAGAAGTCTTATTTTATGTAAAGGAAAATGCAATATAGAAGTGTATTCAACGATTCCAAATCGCTTGAAAACATGGTCGCGTTTGTTGACAAGTTGTTTACACTTGTCAGCCGGTAGCTAAGGTTGTAAGAAATATTATGAATAAATATTATAATGCAACGAGAATAATGCATGTTTCCGAAGAAAATGGGAATGTATGTTATTTAGATTTTGTCTATGTCGACTGTCACAATTGGTACTAATCACCAAGCCTAATTTTTATTATAGATCAACAAAGTTTACTGAAACATCTTTCACATAAGCACTTGGTTTCGGGATAAAATAACCCTTTGAGAGGTTTGTAGAACTCAAATATAATTGAATGTTACAATATAGGAAAAATGACGGTTTTAGAAAAGAGACATCTACGTTAAAAAAATTGTAACATTCAATTATATTTGAGTTCTACAAACCTCTCAAAGGGTTATTTTATCCCGAAACCAAGTGCCTATGATCATTCATGTCTGACATCTAATTATTCTAAAATCTATTTATCCTATATCTACAATTTAAAAA
>NW_026861897.1:0-51228 GCF_026571515.1 Ruditapes philippinarum | reverse complement strand
AAAATAAATAAATATATCTACGGCCAACAAGAATTCTTTAGATGTCAGGATTATTTTGCTGTAACTCTGTAGGATCGATTAATGCGTTAAACAGTCTTTTCCTGTCATGACAAAATCTACTGTCTGAATGCATCTCCTGTACAATAGACCTGATTGAGTTCACAAATTGATGTAGTCAAATAAAATAGGCAAGAACTTAGTGTCACTAATGTAATAATGGCTCCTGATAAATCAAGTAGTCGAATAATATATTTCTTATCCTGAAGTATATATTTATCTATTTTATTCGTTAAAACATACATTTTTGTCCGAACAACATTTATGCACTATGTAGATTTACTTTTTTCATGTTATCAAAGATATTTTACTTGGCACAAATGTTTCAATAAATTTGTTTTACAGAATTACTAGAACATGTATTAAAATGAATTCATTGACATAAATAAAATCAAGATTTGCATTTTGAGTAATAACAATCGGTACCATAGAATGAATTTTCATATTTTGTAAATGATAACTTATAAGAACAGTGCGCTAAACAATAATTCAAACGTTAATTTACACTGACGTCAACGTTCATCCTTTATTTGAGCCGCGTCATGACAAAACTAACGTTATGCGTTTGCGACCAGCATGGATTTAGACCAGCCTGCACAACCGCGCAGTCTTATCAGGATCCATGCTGTTCGCTTACCAACTCTATTACAAGTAAAGAAACTTACAGCGAACAGCATGAATCCTGATCAGACTGCGCGGATGCGCAGGCTGGTTTGGATCCATGCTGGTCACAAACGCACTATGTTGGTTTTGTCGTGACGCGGCTGTTTTGTTTCAGTTTATTTTCAATCTATAATGAGTTCTTGCTCTGAACTCCAAACATTAAGCCTTTTGACGTGAATATTTCTTAGTTATTTGTTGAAGTTCTTGCATTCATTTCTTGTCGTATAATCAAAATTACTTGACTGAAGTTGCTATAAAACTTTACGTTTAATTTACTGATCTTGATAATAAAAGGTTAATAAATAACTTAAAACAGAGTTGTGAAAATAAATAAAATAGTGCTTGGTGGTTGATGTGTACTCGTTTCCTTCATTTCCTTTCTGAAACAATAAAATATACTTAAAACAGAACTTGCAGTATACTTGCATTAAACAAAAAAATGAAAATCAAATCAACTTTTAATTTGAAATATTGAGTAGTTTACAGTATAAGTTGACAGAAGTTCTTAAAAATGGACAAATGGAAGTTAGCAACAGATTTAAAAGATACTCTTTTCTGTTTTTCTTTGTATGCTGTTGTTTTTATTCATTTATTTTCACTTTTCGGGGCCGGGGTGAAAAATCTGTGAATTTTGAAAATCCACTACAAAATAATATTTTCATATGTCGTTTTATTAAGTCAAGGTTGTACAAAATCGTAGTATAAAATAGATGAGCAATATTACA
This sequence comes from Ruditapes philippinarum, assembly GCF_026571515.1. Taxonomy (NCBI): domain Eukaryota; kingdom Metazoa; phylum Mollusca; class Bivalvia; order Venerida; family Veneridae; genus Ruditapes; species Ruditapes philippinarum. The sequence goes on along the minus strand of NW_026861897.1, from coordinate 49,783 downwards.
GTAATAGGATATTAAGTCAACAGCACCTAAAACAGAACATTTATTAACGTCAGTTTCCATATTTTAGGTCACTGATACGTAAAAATATCACCATCCTTTTGACAACTCTTAAGTTGGCTGTTAATACGATATCTTTATTTACAGCATTACAAAAAAAACCTTGTAGATCATGTTGAAGGGTGTTTGTAACTGCTCTTCTTTCTTGCAGTCCTTGATAATATCAAATTACTTCAGATGATATAACAAATGATCCGATACTCTAAGTAGTAGAAAATACAGACTTTGTTGAGATAATTCTTTAGAATATGAATACAGAACATTCAATAATTACTATCTGCAACTTATTTTAAGAGTTATTCACTAAATTATTAACAATGTTGAAATTATATAATGACAAAGCAATTCTCCTATAATACATATTTTTTTCTCTATAAAACAGAAACACAACATACCATTTTATGTCGATTTATTTTTTAGAAAAAACAATTTTTGGGCTTAGTTGTTCATCATAGAAAACATCTTACAAAGACTTCTCCGACATCAGACGATAAATTTCAACAAAAGGAATCATATGAAAAGCTACATGTCTCGTGTCCCATACACTCTGCCAAATTGCGCTTACCATACATGTTATCAAGACTTGCAGAGGAAGACAAAGGACCTGTAGTTAATTACACAAGGTCTTTAATGAACGCTTCCTTAAAAATACCATTGTCTCCTCTTCCCCTGAAATACTTGAGATAATACTATTTTGAAACCTATTACAAAAATATATCTTCAATAAGTTAAAATATTAAAGTTCAAATACTAACAAGTAGGTAATAGTATAGCAAATTTTCCCCAAATACAGCAAATTCAATACGAAAGTAAGTGCAACGTGCAGAGAAAACACACGCGCGCTCACACACGCACATACATGCAAACAGAAACATGACAGGTGTTCTTTCATGCATTCCCGGACAATGCTTTTCAAATATTTAGTATCAAAAATCTTATATTGATAAAAAATATCAAATATTGATAATATCTATTACAAATTCCAATTAAAATGCTTAGAATCAAGCAAATAAACCAACAAATTTTGCAGGCTCGGTTCAATTGGTTCTCGTCATACGCTCTGTTGAAAAATCATCACAGCCAACGTACCGTAACACCGGTTTTTATAATAGTTTTAGTCATAGTTTAAGTACATCCATTAACATGGCAATTTTTGCCACGTGAAACCTTTTGACTTATTACCATGTTCTGTTTGACCCTACAAACTAAATGAAAGGAAAGGGACAAAACCATCTAAACCTTCGATTTAGAATGGATCCGAGCTTGAAATGTCCAATCTGTTTCATAACAATATGGGTGACCCTTCATTGAAATGTTTGAGAACAAAAAGCCATAAATCCGAAGAAGATAAAAAGTCAACAAGGTCGATGTAAGTAATGTATTATGGTCCTGAACAAGCTTATTGAAACGGAGCCTGAACCCTTTATATCAGACATTTTAGATAATTAAAAGCAATTTCAAAATAAAGCAAAAGAATATTCATCACATACTTACATATGTATGCCGTTTTTGCGACTCCGTAAAAATGGCACTGCACGACCATGTATACAAATTTTGACGAAACAAATACGAGTGTAAAGCGTAATTAAGGATTTATTCATTTTTTACAGTTCTAATTTTCTGTTCTTGGTAAACTGAATAGTTTATTCGTGTAGGTTTATTCTTTAATTGATTGAATATGTAGAATGAAACAATTTAATTCAACTCCTTCAATAAATTCAATATTGAACCTACTTTCATTCAATATCCTCTATTTATTGAATAGTTTTCTTATTTCTGCACGCTTCACGTTTAATTTCATGTGTCTTTCCAAAAAGAGTGCAATATGATTTATGTTATTCTTCTTGCTTTATTTGTTAGACAGGCATGTAGACAAAAATGTTTTGATAAAAGATCTTTCACAAGTGTATACCCGTCAAACAGTTATAAAGTGGTAGTGATCTGTGAACTTTATTACAGAGATATTATTGTCGCCAATCAATGGCTTTCATGAGTAAAGAAGATCTATTATACAGACTGTACTGAGGGTACTAAATACAATAACTCAGTTAAATTTTGGAGATCTTAAACGCACCCCAAAAGGATTAAATCATTAAATCGGTGGAAAAAATCATAAGCAAACAAAATCGCACATTTTTGTTAAAATCAACCACAATTTTGAATAAGAAAGCATTGTTTTGCTTCCGGTTAATCTTTGTTTATGTAATTTGTCATATACCATGTATGCGCTTATATTGCAGTTTGTCTAGTATAGTGTCTCTCCACAAATTGGAAACGTACTTCTAATTATAAATAAGGATTCTGAATCTTCACTTTCACATCGATCTACGAGAAAACTCCTGATATAAATATATTGATGGTAAGTAGCAAATTATCATGTAATCATGGTCTGGCTGCATATAAGACTAAATGCAATTAAGAAATAACAAGATAAGATAATTGATATATATATATTTATACAACACGTCCCGTTCTCTTTGTTGATTTTAAGCGCTCACCATTGTTTGATGTTAAACCATATTAGAGGTCAATATATTTATTTCTGATAGATAAAGAATCTTTTGTTGTTGTTGTTGTTGTTATTATTATTATTAGGAGGGTCATATCATTGCGTTGCTAATGCGAGGTCAAACGCAACGCAACTGTACATCATATGTGTTTTGTAGTATTTGCTCCATCACCAGTAATGTTATGCAATTAATATACTTTTATGTATTTGCTCTTTGTGAAAAGAGGCAAAGCCTGTAGTTGACAGTTCCCCACAAATGGATATATATATATTTATAGTATACTTTATTTAATATATACCTATTTATTATACTGGAAACTATTATAGATATAAACAAAATCCTCATGTTGTGTAAGTAAAAAAAAAGTTACTGAAATTGGTTGTATAGATTAGTGTAACAGAATAAAATGTTCTGGACAAAATATTCCGCAGCTAGTTTAGTAGGTTTGACAATGATTTAACGCATGTCCTACTCGCTTTTAATAAATTATAGTGACATTTCTTTCATTCTAGTTATTCTGTAATTATTGTAATCACAATATGAAAACACAGAGAGCAAAGACAGCAACTCTACTGCTGTATAGCGTTATACACTTTAATTGCAATAGTGCTCCCCTAATTTCAATGAGCCGTTGCTGTAACACAAATTTAAGGGACCATCGAAATTAATCTAAACGTGTGCTATAGTTTAAAAAAATATGTGATAGCTTACAGTACACCACAGATTACTGAATTCATATAAATTAGTACATTTGTTTGCACTAATTGATATTGTTGTAGTAATTTGAACTTTAACTGAAAAAGTGCGTTTTGTTTGTTTGTTTCTTCTTTTTTTCTCTTTTTTTTGCATTATGAGATACGTTATTATTTTTCGAGCGAGATATTGCGGTATCGTCATCAAATTGACTTTACCGTCTTTTACCAAGTACGTCATGCTATGTCCAAGACAACACGTTATTTCAATCAAAACTGCCACCCAAAAATACAAGAACAACACACACACAAGAACTCTGTTTTAATGTAAGTTACAGTTTAACTTTATCGTGCACGCCGCATATTGTAATATGAATTTGCCTTTGTAATAAAAATTAGTTTATTTTAACAGAATACATCCATATAGAGCCAAATGTTTTCACAACATATTACAATAAATGTCAACCTGGATACAGTGATCGCCTGTCTGTAGCGGTCATTTTAGCTCATTCCCTTGCTGACCACTATAGGCAGGTTAGACTGTATTGTCATTTCATGTAACTTTATTATCGTTTATACTAATTTATTTTAGTTCGATTGTGTTGGAAGCTATAAGTTTATTGAAACACTCTCGAATCCGTTCCTGGAACCAACCAGTACTAAGCAATAAGTGTAAGGTGTCTTGCTCGCGAAAAAAAAACGGCTTGCCCCCTTGGCGGGGTTTGAACCAACGCAGCAGTCCTTAGAATACAAATCCAACGCATTTACCAATCGACCATGCCACCACTCAATAACTTCATAACTTGGGATACTTCTTCAAATTTCTCATTAAAGTTATCGATTGTATATTTCATATTTTACTTACGCCATGAAAATACTAAAACTACTTTTTTACCATGTAATAATGTAACGTGGGAGAAAGCATTAACACCGCCCAAAGTATGGTATAAAATATTAACATATTGACCTAAAAATACCAACCTTTATACCGGCTAACATGTTATAGATATGTTTTAAAAAAGTTTTTCAGAGTATTAAAAACCTACAATTCAGGTAATGTATGGAACTTTTACACATGTATATACATGTATTAAAATCGGTATTCAGCGACGGTCTATTGGTTTTGCACTTTTCACGCATATATCAGAAGTAACAATAGATTTGATGAGGCAATTGATTTACATTGACCTGTACTGGAAAGGACGAATAAAGCAGCGTGTAGTTATGAAGAAGATTTAATCATTCAGCTTACAAATCAGACGCAAAATAATGTCACTGCCATACAAAAAACTATTATTATGAGGAGACTAAATCACTGCATTCCCAAAACATGACAAATTATAAGACAATCATATAAAGTGAACTGACAAAGGACTTGTACTTATAAACAATTGTCAGATATATTTTGTAAAGTACAAAACTTTTTTGAAATTCACGACTTTAAAAGAAATGGAGAAGAAAAAAACAGAATCTTTCAAGAAAGCCAAAAACGGCAAATTTGAAAATATGACAGGCTGTTGGATGGACGATACTGGATAGTGCACGCCACCATCCACGCCCCCTAGCACCGGCTTAAGCAGATGAAAATGGTGAACTTTTAAATTTAGAAGCATCTGCAGATGTATCCACATCCACACGTTGGTTAACATGTAAACCTCGTGTGACACGTCTGAGCCATTTCATAAAAAGCGAAATAGTGCTATAACGTATGTTTGACACAACAACTAGGCCACAGTGACTACAGAAAATTAATGTTGGGTTTAAAATGGATGTCCAGTACGTTGCAACTGATAGATTAAGCCGCAAAATATTTTATTTTCATTAGAAATATCTAAAGGTCGACTTTTCAATATAAGAGAAATTTTCAATATTTTCACTTCGATAATATATATCGAAACAATGTTTCCTCTAACAATAAAACAATGGCTTTGTGTCAAAATATGTTATATTGCATCTGCTTTGACCCTCCCTTTGAATAAAAGTTCGCAAAGGATGATTTAATAGTCCCTTATAGCTTAAATTGAAGACTTATATCAGTCCATATATCAGTCGTACAGTAAGTTATAATTAATAAATCTACTACATGTACATGTAATTAAATCGACCTGAAGGTTCGTAACGTATTCACAGCAAATAATATTGATGCAATAATTCCTGTCCTCGTCTTCTTTGCAACTCGATCATTAAGGCAGACCAAATTTCACCTTGTTGCAAAAAATTAAATTAAAGCCTTAACATAAACAAGAGCAACGTTTTGCGTCCAAACTTCCTAATTCTTCAATTTCTGCTACTTTTTTTAAGTGGACACAAACATTTCGAACGATTGATTGTCATCGATAAATAATACAAGAGTGTAAATGCATGTAGTTACTACGATTTCCTTGCAATGCTCTCCATTCATGTTTAAAAACGTTTCAACCATTTAAATGGCTTAATATTATGGAAAGCCTTGACTGTCTTATAATTATAAACCTAAACGCTGTTATGTCCATATAGCAGTATATTGAGTCAACCTTTCCTTACAAGGTGCACTCATCAATATATTATGTGGATCCATCTTTATATGTAGTCAACTGAACAATATATGATGTCAACGTGCCTTTATATGATGTCAATCTATCATTATACGTTGTGCATTTTTGAATATATTATGTGGAGCCATCCTTATATAGAGTCAAAATAACAATATAATATTATGATGTCAATCTGTCCTTATATGATGTCAGTCTGTCTTTATATGATGTGAAGTTATGAATATATTATGTGGAATAATTCTTATATAGAGTCAACATTACATGATGTCAACGCGTCCTTATATGATGTCATTCTATCATTATACGATGTGCATTTTTCAGTATACAATGTATTATGTGAAACCATCCTTATATAGAGTCAACTTAACAATATATGATGTCAACACGTCCTTATATGATGTCAATTTTTCATTATACGATGTGCATTTTTCAATATATTATGTGAAACCATCCAGTATATAGAGTCAACTTAACAATATATGATGTGAATATGTCCTTATATGATGTCAGTCTTTCATTATATGATGTGCAATTACGAATATATTATGTGGAACCATTCTTGTATAGAGTCAAAACAACATTATATTATGTAGAACCGTCTTTATATAGAGTCAACTTAACAATATATGATGTCAATACGTCCTTATATGATGCCAATCTTTCATTATACGATGTGCATTAATGAATATATTATGTGAAACCATCTTGATATAGAGTCAACTTAACAATATATGATGTCAACACGTCCTTATATGATGTCAGTCTTTCATTATATGATGTGCAATTACGAAAATATTATGTGGAACCATTCTTATATAGAGTCAAAACAACACTATAGTATGTAGCATTGTCTTTATATAGAGTCAGCTTAACAATATATGATATAATTTACTTTGAGTTTTCCCGCTGTTGCCATGAACGGTGCAAAGTGAGATATAACCCGGTAAATTTAACCCCATCAGTATAATGACAGAAGCACACCATATAATGATGTTTGCACTTCATATAAAGCAGCGGTGGTATAACAATAGATGCACATCGTATAGTGAAAGATTGACATAATATATTGATAAGTTGACTGTATATAATGATGCAACCACATAATATATTTATAAATGCACATCGTATAATAATAGATGCACATCGTATAATGAAAGATTGACATAATATATTGATGAGTTGACTGTATATAATGATTCTACCACATCATATATTCATAAATGCACATCGTATAATGATTGGTCGACATCATATAAAGACACATTGACATCGTATATTGTTCAGTTGAATCCATATAAGGATGCATCTACATAATATATTCATGAGTGCACATTATATAAAGAAAGAGTGACACAACAACGTTAATTTTTACAATGATAAGACAGTCAAGGCTTTCCATATAATATGATTTATGCATACATGTATATACGAGCGTAAATGCTTGTCCGATCCCAATAGCCTTATTGGTAAGTTCTTGGACTTTAAACTGAAGACTGTTTGTGCTTGTTCGCATCAAGATCAAGAATTGTATTTTTCTGTACTTTAGAGACATTTGACCACTGTGCTTTATAATGAAATCAAATACCTAACAGTTGAATACTTTAATGATCAATACTTTACCAGGAAACTTCGAAACAATCTACACCAAATGAAAAATCTAATATCTCTAGCGTCTTGGAATAGTTTTCGAGAATGGCCGTCGAATCAGAAAGATTTTAGTGAATTATGTGCATACTTGTTTTGTCTACTCACCATGATGGCTTGTTTCGGCAATTTATTTGCAACATTCAATTTTACTTTTAAGCAATTCACGCTATTTTCACACCGCTACATTACTAGATAATGCCTACAATTCAATACATGTCTGTTTTGTCTCTTATGAGACAACAACATAATTATGCATGTTGAATCAAGATACTTTCATATAAGAACACAACTACCCGTCAAAACAAGAGCAATCAGTGATCATGTGTCGCCTGGTGATAGCAAAATGCATGTTGCAGCTACTGTGCAGGAGACACAAAAATCATTAACATGGCAAAACGGGTTTTTATTCAAGAGCCATAACCCGGCCAAAAATCCTTCAACCAGGGAAAACTCATGTAATACGTGCAAGTATTTGAGCTGTCAATCAATCCTGTAACGTTTCATTGAAATTTCTTTAGTGGTATAAAAGACCAGTTATCCAAATCAACCGAAAATTGCCGCTATGCACAACTAGACTTGGTACATGTACTTTCATTCCTGTATAGTTTAACTGAAATTGCACTAGTAGTTTCCGAGTAGTCCGGACAAGTTTTGTGATGGACAGACGACGAACATGTAACGCCTATATGTCCCCACTACTCTAGAGGCGGCACAAAAATGGTTCAGTTCAAATACACAAAGAAATTACCCCTTTAGCTACATGTATTCAAGAGGCTGCAACTCTCATGTATACTGGTATCAGACTGATGTTTACCAATGATAAAAGTTCTGTGCAAACATTTTTTTCTGCAGGCAAATTGTAGATGATAGGCTGAAGACAATCCTCCTCCTTGTAGCTAATCGCATTTTTTTGCAATGCTTGACATCCCAATTCTTCGTTGTAATTTCATAACAAGAGCACCGCATATGTGTTAACACTCATCTGTAAAGGGCAATGAAAACAAGAGGGCCCAGAGAGCCCTGGATCGCTCACCTGAGAAATAGGTCAAACGGTCAAAGTCAAGCCCCTTTTCACCCCAGAAGCACAATTTGAAAACAAGGAACAGCTTAATCTAAACAATTTTTGTACACTGTAACCAAGAAAATTGTTGTGTAAAATTATTTCAAAATTGAACCAGTGGGGGGTGTTGTTTACATGTCGTTGTTTTTAATTTTAGCTCTGGCATCCATTTTATTAAACAGTACGAATGTCACTTAGAGAGGTGAGCTAATAAAAATGACAGAAAAAGAGAAGGAAAACAATCATTTGACCTTGTTGGGGATTGGACTGTCGACATCGATCCCCTGGGGCGGGGCCAATTTTGACCCTAGGGGTTTTATTTTAATAAACATGGTAGACATACACTAGAACATGTTTCATGCAAAATATCTAAGCTCTACCTTTTTTGGATTTTCACAGTTATTACTATATAAAATCAATGACCCCCCTGGGGCAAGGTCAATTTTGACCTTAGGGGTTTTATTTGAACAAACCTGGTAGACATCAACAAGAACATGTTTCACTCCAAATATCTAAGCTCTACCTCTTTTGGATTTTCACAAAAAGATTTTTTAAGTTTTTACTATATACATATAAGGAAAATCAATGACCCCTGGGGCAGGGCCAATTTTAACCCTAGGGCATTTATTTGAACAAACTTGGTAGACATCCACTAGAAGATGTTTCATGCCAAATATCTAATCTATAGTGCTTTTGGATTGTCACAGGATTTTTTAAGTTTTTACTATATACATGTAAGAAAAATCAATGACCCCCTGGGGCAGGGGGTCAATTTTGACCCTAGGGGTTTTATTTGAACAACATGGTAGAAATCCATTAGATGTTTCATGCCAAATATCTAAGCTCTACCTTTTTTTGGATTTTCACAATGTCAATAAGATTTTTACTATATACATGCAAGGGAATTCAATGACCCCTGGGGTGGGGGCAATTTTGACCCTATGACTTTTTTTTTAACAAACTTGGTAAACACCCACTAGTTTATGTTTCATGCCAAATATCTAAGCATTAACTCTCGTGTTTTTACAAGATTTTTTGTAAAATATACTTTTGGTTGCCATGGCAACAAGAGTTCCTTATGGAATTTAATTCTTTGAAGAACTTCGTAGAGCTTCACGCAAGGAACATCCCTGCAAAGTTTCATCAATTTAGCCAAGTGTTCTAATCGAAGAAGTTGTTTAAGGAAATTGTTGAAGCATGCACCGACGGACGATGGGCCATCACAAAAGTTCACCTTCAGGACATTGTCCTCAGGTGAGCTAAAAAGATATCTTTCAGAATAATGCCCCTTCTTTAACAACTGCACTTTGTTATGGTAAGCAAATATTCCAAGTTTCATGTTCATAATTTTCAAAAATGATTGAAAAATGGGCTACATGAAAGTTTTTGTATGGCGATCATAATGGCATGACAGATAAGCAATAATATTCATGATTTTTTTCTCTTTATTTTTTTTCTTTTTACATAGAATTACAACAGCCGTTCTTCATTTCTAGAAGTTTCTGAAACAAAACAATAAAATATTTTATTACATATATCATTTTACCAGTTTATAAATCATATCAGATGCTTTATACCATATATAATGAATAACACTTTTGTGTATATTGTATTATTTCTAAAAACAATAAAACTTGTTAAATTCATCAATAAAACTTGTTAAATTCATCAATAAAACTTGTTAAATTCATCAATAAAACTTGTTAAATTCATCAATAAAACTTGTTAAATTCATCAATAAAACTTGTTAAATTCATCATATCATTTTCCTGTTTAAGCAAATTCTCAAATCTAAAATTCATTTCACTCATTAAAAACATCATAAAATGTTAGATGTGATGTTACTTAGGAAATAGATATCAATCCTGAGTTGTTGTAGAATAATGCACGGTTTGAGTTCAAATGTGTTGTAATATAATCACGAAGGCCGATAGGCCTGAGTGATAAATTACAAAGCATTTGAATGAAAAACGTGCAATATTATACAATAATGCACGAAGAATTGATATCTATTTCCATTCTAACACATCAAGAAAAAATATAATTATCATTATAAAGTTGGACTTTATGTTTGGCGGTTAAATTTGTTTTCGCCTCAGAGTTTTCAATAGAAACATTCTTTAAAGGCTATTCCAGTGGGTGAAAAAAACTGTTGTTAAATCTACCACGTGTAGAAACATTTTGAGAATAACGAATTTTGAAAACGTTGATAAAACTTTGTTTGTTAATTTAATTTCACTCTATAATTTTTCAAACGAAATACAAATTATTAAAAGTGAAATAAATGTAAAACTAAACTTGTTTGCGACATTAAACTAGCCTTCTTGATTTGATTGTTTTGCATGTGCTGTTTGGTGCTACATAGTGACGTCACGTAAACAACACTTTAAACGTTTGTACAGCGTTAACGACTGAATTAAAGATATTGGTGTTCGGATTCATTTTCTTAGTTAGACCATTTTCTTTCATTCTAGATAGTTTTCACAACAAAATTCGACAAAAAATTGTTTTTTATTTAACAAAAAGGCGCCCTGAATGTGAAAATGCACGGGGTGATAATAAGAACGGCGAGTGCATTGTTGTAGAATAATGCACGCTTCGGACCTTCTTTGTTTATATAGAAAAAATTCCAAAAGTGTTAGAATTATTATTTTTAGTCTCATATAAATGTAGTTTAACTAATTGTATTCTTAAGAATAAAATACATCCATTAAAAACTGCATGATTTGTTCTTCAAATTAATTCTGTTGACTATTGTACAAATTTATTCACAACTAACAAAGAAATCTGTAAGTGATAGAACTATCCCACTTAAATTCATCCCTAAATGACAGAATGACCTGACCATCCAGCAATGCACTATCTATCATGAATTGACATTTATATTCTTTTTAATTCTAAAAAAACACTACAGTTAATTTACAATCATGACATTTGACTTGACCTTTTAGCTTCAATACTTAATGCCAGTGTTGTCTTGACAGGAATGGGGTCAAAATTGCTTGATAAAGTAGTTAACTACATGTGATTACAATCATTTTTCAAAATCATTCCAAAAAATCTGGATGGTGACTTTTTTTAAATTTACAATATAAAACGTGTATTTATATCATTCCATCTCATTTTGTTATGTCAAACAGATTTCCATTTTTGATGAGACAGTTTGTTTTTATTTTATTTATCTGGTTTTGGTGCCTATTTTCTTCAAGTTTAAGTTGGGTCATATATGAAAGGAAAATACTTAATATACCGTACAAACATAAAGAAACAGTCTATAATTAATATATGATAAACTAGAAATGTGTCCATAGGACACGGATGCCCCCACACGCCACTGTTCTGTCAATCTTATGACTCTAGGTCAAATATTTTTTGAACTACATGCCGCAAGTTGAAAACTAAAAATCAACAAAGGGCCATAATTCTCTTAAATTTGGTCGCAGCAAAAATTCCTTCCTTTACTACCATCTACACCTTAAGGTTGTTCATCCCTGTAAGTTTAAGCAAAATCTGCCATCCGGTTTAAGAGGAGTTGCATTCACAACATTTCTACATAGTATATAGTGAAAAAATCAACAAAGGGCCATAATTCTGTTAAATCTGGTCGCAGCAAAAATTCCTTACTTTACTACCATCTACACATTAAGGTTGTTCATCCCTGTAAGTTTAAAGCAAAATCTGCCATCCGGTTTAAGAGGAGTTGCGTTCACAAAATTTCTACATAGTATATAGTGAAAAAATCAACAAAATTTTAAGGGCCATAATTCTGTTAAATTTGGTTGCAGCAAAAATTCCTTCCTTTACTACCATCTACACATTAAGGTTGTTCATCCCTGTAAGTTTAAGCAAAATCTGCCATCCGGTTTAAGAGGAGTTGCGTTCACAAAATTTCTACATAGTATCTAGTGAAAAAATCAACAAAGGGCCATAACTCTGTTAAATTTGGTCGCAGCGAAAATTCCTTCCTTTACTACCATCTACACATTAAGGTTGTTCATCCCTGTAAGTTTAAGCAAAATCTGCCATTCGGTTTAAGAGGAGTTGCGTTCACAAGATTTCGGGACGTACGGACGGACGGACGGACAGACGTACGGACGGACAAGTGCAACGCTATATGCTCCCACATTGTGGGGGCATAAAGAAGCATCTTACTTGGCTATGATTCCATCTCTCTTTGCTAATCTGATCAGACAATCATCAGACTCACCCTGCAATGAAAAAAACATTAAACTTTAAAAATGCCTTATGAAAAAAAAAAATCATATCATATACCAATGATCTGATAGGTAAAGATTGTATAACAAGTCAAAATGAGATCATGATGATGAACATGGATATAAAATGTATTATTCTCCACCATTATCTGATTTTTTTATTCAACTGTCTCTATCTACTTTTGTTTACATACAGCAACCCTTTCTATGATTTTCTTCAATTTGGTATCTAATTTTAATCTTAAATATTTTCATAGTTCTCTTTTTGCTTTTTCAATTCAAAACTACTTCAGCATACTGGAATGTACCGGTAAACCAGTATATTATTGTGACACCCCAATTGTAAATTAGCCAAATAGCAATTTTTTTCCAAGAAGGGGAAAGAAGTTACCGAAAGTGTTTAATGAAAAAAAAAAAGTTCATATAAGATCATCAGCACTTAAATTGTTTTATAACAGTTTTATATTACATATTTAGGGAAAGTTTTGAGTGATGCTTGCGTCATATACTGACAGGGCAATAACCTAAGGAGTGTTCCTGTTCTGCAATTTTAAGGAGTGCTGCAAATTTTCTAAATTGTCTATCTACAAATTACAGCCATATTCTACGAATATATCAATTTAATCATTAGTCGCCGGTAGAAACCGGCGACTATATTTGTAACAGTTTAATATTATACCTATGGTAGGAGAAGGCATTAATTTCTGTAAATAAAAGCATAACAATTACTGAACAATTTAAGACTACAATTGTTTTCAGTTATCTCAAAAATTCAAACATACAATAATGTTGCTAAATAAATTGAAATATTCAAATACTGAATTTTTATAAAATGAATTAATGACGTATCCCTATGGACCAGTCATTGAATTTAGGGATGCTTTTACTTTTTTTAAAGTGTCAAGCGTTGCTATTTTATGATAAACAAGCAATTATCATAGTATTGCAAGCAATCCATAAGTCCCCTACCGGTAAGAGCCCAAGCAACATTCTGAAGGGCCATTGGCCTTTCACTTAGGTTCCTATTTTAAGTAAATTTGTTGAAAAAGTTCTTTAAAAGTGATCACAGGAAATAGTTTTTATGTACAGACAAACTGAAAGACACTATAAAGTTATTTTTTAAACATCCCTGTTATCAAAATATAACATTTTTAAAATCCTATCATGATTGAAGAAGTTGGAGTAAAAATTACCAATTTCTCAAAAAAATGTCTAAGTTCAAAAGGGGCATAATTCTGGAAATAGTCTTGCTAGAGTATTGAACACTCACAAATGTTGAGTGACAATAAGAAACATTTTTATGAAGTTTGAAGTAGATACATTCAGAAAAAGAAGTTATTAAAAAAAAACAATGTTTTTTTCATGAAAATTTAGAGTTCAAGGGAGGTAATTCTGATAAATTTTGTGCTAGAGTTGTAAACCTTGTCACATATGATGTGGTTGATGACAAGCAACTTATATTTAAAGTTTGAAGAAAATACCTTAAGAAATAAAGAACTTATAGTGAAAAAACTTAAAAACTAGAATCAGAAATCTTGAAATTCAGTCTATTTGTTGCCATAGCAACCAGAATTTTCAGGATGTGAATAATTTCCATACTGCCATCTACCCATATGTCAAGTTTCATAAACATATTTTCAGTACTTTTTGTGTTATCACTGGATTCAGGTTATGTGTAAAATTTGCCATATTTTCAGTCTATTTGTTGCCATAGCAACCAGAAGTTTCAACATAGGAAGAAATGAAAAAGACGTGCATAATCTCCATACTGCCATCTATCCATATATCAAGTTTCATAAAAATATTTTCAATACTTTTTGCGTTATCGCGGGATCCAGTGTATGTGTAAAATTTGTCATATTTTCAGTCTATTTGTTGCCATAGCAACCAGAATTTTCAACATAGGAAGAAAAGAAAAAGACGTGCATAATCTCCATACTGCCATCTATCCATATATCAAGTTTCATAAAAATATTTTCAGTACTTTTTGCGTTATCGCGGGATCCAGTTTTGTGGACGGACGGACAAACGGACGGACAGACTGACGGACAGACGGACGGAGGGTAAACCTAAAGTCCCCTCCGGTAAACCGGTAGGGGACTAATAAATCATGCATGATATTTGAAATGACACTTTTAAATTATCTGGTTGTTTGTATCTTATGAGACCTATTCTATTTTTTATCTTATTTATTATAAACAGTTTCTCCCAGAATCACGTGACTACACGTTGTATGTTATTGTTATGAAATCTATTTATAGTAACAAATGGCTGATAAGATAGACATACAGGTACATGTAACATGTGAATGGTTGGCAGCTAATAAAGTGCAAATCAAAGTAATTTTGTATGAAAAATCTCGGTATGACAGTAGGGGTCGGAATCGTATTGGATACACAGAGAAAACTAATAAACCATCTTTGTGTCGATAGTTTATCGCACTGAAAGGCAATTAAACATAAACTCTATCGTATGTGACGACAGGAATATTGATTTCAGCTAAATAATATATTTTTTTGATAGTGCATAAGAATAATTTGTTTATGCAGACACCACTTTTACTGTAGAATTGCATTGTTTTATGCAATAATTAAGCATATATATATTCATAGTCACTTTGTAAATATTCGATGATCGGTAATAATTTGTCGGTTGTTATCGGATGCTGAAGAAAACCATACGTACAACGGTATATGTATAAAGAAGAAATACAAATAGAATTATAATCATATCACTTGCTTTACAAGCCTCGATGACAAGGTGGTAGATTTTAAGTTAGTTTCAAATTGAAGACTGTAGGTTTGATAAAGTGATTTTTTATGTTTTCTTTTATAATACTTTTTGTTTTTTGCAAAACTTGACCGTTTATCAAAATTATGAAACAAGAGGGCCATGATGGCCCTGAGGTCGCTCACCTGTATATAGCCCCCCTCCCCCCCCAACGGCCAATTTTTACCCAAGGGCTTTTATTTGTTTATTTGAACAGACTTGGTAGACAGCCATAAGAAGATGTTTCATGCTAAACACCTAAGTTCTAGCTCATTGGGTTTTTTAAAAGAAGATTTTTTAAGTTTTAACTATACACATATAGTTAAAAACAATGACACCCCTGGGGCAGGGCCAGTTTTGACCCCAGGGCTTTTATTTGAACAAACTTTGTAGATATTTACTTAAAGATGTTTCATGCTTAATATCTAAACTCTAGCTATTTGGGTTTTTTCAAAGAAGATTTTTAAGTTTTTGCTATACACATAAAAGGAAAATCAATGACCCCCGGGGCGGGGCCAGTTTTGACCCCAGGGCTTTTATTTGAACATACTTGGTAGACACCCATTAGAACATGTTTCATGCTAAATATCTTAGCTCTAGCTCTTTGAGTTCTTTAAAAGAAGATTTTTTAAGTTTTTACTATGTGCATATAGGGAAAATCCATGACCCCCTGGGGCGGGGCCAATTTTGACCCAAGGGCTTTTATTTTAACAAACTTGGTAGACACTCATTAGAAGATTTTTCATGCTAAATATCTTAGCTCTAGCTTTTTGGGTTCTTTAAAAGAAGATTTTTTAAGTTTTAACTATATGCATATAGGGAAAATCAATGACCTCCTGGGGCGGGGCCAATTTTGACACCAGGGCTTTTATTTGAACAAACTTGGTAGACATTCACTAGAAGATGTTTCATGCCAAATATCTAAGCTCTAGCTCTTTGGGTTCTTTAAAAGAAGATTTTTTAAGTTTTTACTATATGCATATAGGGAAAATCAATGACCCTCTGGGGCGGGGCCAGTTTTGACCCCAGGGCTTTTATTTGAACAAACTTGGTAGACACTCACTAGAAGATGTTTCATGCTAAATATCTTAGCTCTAGCTCTTTGGGTTCTTTAAAAGAAGATTTTTTAAGTTTTTACTATATATGCATATAGGGAAAATCTATGAACCCCTGGGGCAGGGCCTATTTTGACCTCAGGGCTTTTTTTTAACAAACTTGGTAGACACTTATTAGAAGATGTTTCATGCCAAATATCTAAGCTCTAGCTCTTAGGGTTGTTTAAAAGAAGATATTTAAAGATTTTTCTTTCGGTTGCCATGGCAACCAGAGTTCTGCATGGAATTAAATTCTTAGAACAATTTTTAAAGGTGACCACCAAAGGAACATTCCTGTGAAGTTTGGATGAAATTGGCTCAGTGGTTTATGAGGAGATGCAGGGCCTTTTTACCCTTCTTTGCTGTAGCCGGTATTCGGCTTCTTCCCCAAGCCAACATACTACCTTTTTTCCCCAAAAAACAGTCTAAAATTCCCCTACTTGCGAAGATTTTCCCTTTCAGATCAAAGAAAAAAACTTGTAAACAAACTTTCTTGCATAAAAAAAGATCATTGTTTTTGTCCAATGAAAGCTAATTATTCAATTACCCGCTAGAGGGATACCTTGATTCAATACAATTGATGTTTACTCACAGCCTCTGGCTGAAAGCAACATGGGAAAACCCCGCTGCACACGTGATTTTTTTACGACAATACGGCGACCGATTTACAATGTCGCAAATGTAAACAATGTCACAGAACCAGACGATTGAGTGACATTTGTAATTGTTTATGAAAAATTGGACAAATTGTTGACCTTCCTGTAAGTCCAAGAGAATCCAATACATGTATCCACTCGCAAATTCATGTGTCCGAGTAGCACAACATGCCCAAGTGTGGGAAATAGCGAGTCTAGCACAACAGTTCCAGTAATAGTGATATGGTGGGAACTGATAATAATGTTCCCTCTGAATCAAATCAAGAACCCTCACATGTCCTACGTAAATTTTCTATAATTAGGAAAGATGAGTCAATGTATTCTTGGGCAAATATAAAGTGGCAATAAATTGATCTGTAAAAAAATCCCTTTAATAATTACTTATGTTGGGCAGAAAGCTCCTGAAATAAGTGTGTTTTGAGGAAAATATGCAAATATATTATGATATTTCCCCCAAATGTGTGATTTAAATAAGTCTTTATTTATAGTAATAATGGTTAAACAGGGTTGCCAGCACTTTGGTGAAATAAAATTCCCTGACTTTTCCCTGACCAATTCATGTTTTTCACTGACCAAAATCGTCAAACACATAAACGTCCTCCTGACCTCCCCTTTTAGCCGTCCAATCCTCCCATTATATTTTTGCATGTAAACTTGTATTTATTTTCCAAAATATAAAACATTTACATCAAAGTAATGATTCAAACATTGTGTTCTACTATTCTTAACTATTTCTATTCAAATACAGTGTGACTGTTGGTCAGTGAAACATATGACATGAAAATCAGAAGAATCATAATATAAGCATCTGTATTAGAAATCACATAAGTCACTCTTTCCTTCCCAGTAGTAACACATAAAACATCAAGACTATAAGAGTAATACTTGTATGACAAAACTTAAAATTCAAACATCTCTAAACTATAAGAACAATAAACATTTAACACAGTTACTTGTATAAGGCATCATGATAAACTCCACTGATTGTGAAAACAAGAACATAGGGCTCATTTTGGCATATCATGAAATAATCACAATAAAATTAAAGACTTTGAATGAGTGAAGTAAGTTAGTGTGAAAAAAAGTTAGAGTGAAAAACATAGCATTGCATAATTTAACCAGTTTCATCATGTTTGCAAGACAAATCCTCTTGGGCCTAAAAAAAAAATATGTCTGTTTCGGGTAACCCGACCCTACCTATAAAAATGCGCCGACCCTAACTATTTTTTTCCGTTTCTGAACAAAAAAGAGAAAATATTCTTTAGCGAATAAAGAGTTTCAAAGGGCGGATAAATGAGAATTGAAAGCTTGAGACGCTGTCGTAAAACTCTCAGACGATTTAGATCGGTCATTTTTAAGTTATACGTGTTTTGATTGGCTCGTGCTGTATTGCGGTCCAATGAATATCACGCTATCGGAAACAAAAATTCTACATGTAGACGATATTTTTAGAAGGGAATTCCTACCGGAAGTATTCTCCGGCTTCCGTTTTACATACATTGACATAGAGCGGAACGGGGAACCACGCACCTGTTGCGGGAGAACACTTCCGATTTAGGAATTTCTACATGTAGAATTTTTCTTAGAATACAGGCACATAGGACTTAGTGCCACCCGTGGAGGATAAAATCATTTAAAAGTATGTAAAATCCAGTTGTTTGCATGTGTGTTCGACCCGTTTGATCTCTTTGTTGATGTAGTATTTCATTCGTAAATACCAGGCTACAATGTACATGTCATGACGGTCTCATCTTTCGGACCTGTGTGATTTCTGACTTTCTGGCTTTACTGTGGTAATTTACGTGAAAATAAGGATCTGTTCATAGACAGTTTCGATAGAAAAATATATATTGCATTGATTTCATGCGAAAACCCGACGATACTACCTGCCGGTGGAAAATTTTGACACTGAGAACGAACATACCCATAATTTTCGTACTCGGATGTTGCATACCTGTCAGTGAATTTTTTTTCAGTCTATATTGATATTTTGTTGCATAAATAACAAGGTTAAACACATTTTAGTAAAATCAATGCCACTATTTTTTATTGCTTTTAATATTTAAAAATTTGATATGTCCTGTGCCACACTTCAAAATGAATATTAAAACAGTAACATTAAAATGAAAAGGGTGAAAAAAACACTGAAGTTACACATTTCAGCTTGATTGGAAAATTGAAAGTGTTACAATTTAGTAAACCAGTTCAAGTTCAGACAGTATTTAGAGGCAAATGAGACCCTAGTCCCACTGAAAATCAAGTGCACTTGAGTATAAAGTATAGCCACAGGTCATATGTACATAGCTATTCTGGAGACCTGCAAAGCTTTTCCAGTATATTTTTCATCCTCTTTTGCATACTGAAACAAATTTTTAGCCAGACTTGGAGTCTGACTCTGTACTGTGCATCATTTTGTTTCATACCGTCACAAATGTATCCCATTTTCCATGTGTTATAGAGATCTAGTCTTTGCTTTTTTTCAGATGGGCCATGGATACTATTAGACGACACTTTGAATGACAT
Organism: Ruditapes philippinarum; assembly: GCF_026571515.1. Classification (NCBI taxonomy): domain Eukaryota; kingdom Metazoa; phylum Mollusca; class Bivalvia; order Venerida; family Veneridae; genus Ruditapes; species Ruditapes philippinarum. Next base: position 30,027 of record NW_026861897.1, on the reverse strand, counting down.
CTACAAAATATTCATAATGATGACATTGCGGCAGTGAAAACAACGTTAACGGATCTTACGGCGGAAGTTACGGGAAATATTGACATCATGAAAAAAAACATTGATGATCTGACGGCATGCTTCTCATCGTGTCGATCTAGTATTTCGGACAACGTAAACATGTGTAAATCAAATATACTTTTTAATGCATGCAATATTAAACAAATGCAAGACCATACGCTACGGTTATCCTCTGCTTTCACACAACTTAAAATGTATGTCGATGAATTGTTTACAAACACCTGGCATCAGTCACAGAGTGCACATTCATTTGTCAATTCAACCCCCTATACCGCCCCTGAAACAGACTTGCAAGATTGCAATATCCATGACACGCCCTACATTCCTACTACATATAACTGTCCCGATTCTGAACCTGATAATTCAAACCCAACAGACCAACCCCTTCCGGCAAACGACCATGTCCAAATCATAAATGGTATAACAACCTTGGATTCTGAAAACTCTCAGCTTCGTTCACCGGGACCCGAAATTGAAAACCCACACAACTCCCTTCCTAAAAGTTACAGTGCCGTTTCCTCAAATCAAATTGATACCCTTGAGGATGATACCCACATTGACACACAATTACCAGAGGCTGAAGTCGTCGGTGGCTGTGCTTACACGGCACGTCGTGTTTGCACAGTAACCGATCAATATGAGAAACAATCCGAACCTACATTCGGTGGTCTTCCCATCCCTCCTATTATAACCGATCGAACGGCAAACAATAAAAAGCTTGCGTCATCTGGTGATTCATATCAAGAGGTTATATCAGAGGAGTCTCAAACAAAACCCTTAAGACGCTCGAACCCCAAAAACATTGTGACATTGTCCAATGGTGACTCGTCACATACCGATAACACAATTAGATCTCGGAATACTCAATGTACCGATAATGACGAAGATTTCTTGCAGTATGTCCGCCGCCGAACTAAACGGTTTTATGTTGGCGGTTTTAAACCCAATATAACTGAGGCAAAGTTAGCGAAGTATGTTAGTGACAAAGGCCCAACAGTTACCAAAGTTTCAATCTTCAGAAATAAGAAATTTAGATCAACTGTTGTCCGAGTAAATGTTGAGGACAATCATATGGCTGACTTGCTTGTCAATGACCCATATTTCTGGCCAGAAGGTATCCAATGTAGACCTTGGTTATCATATAACGGTTATAAAAACCGTCATAATGAAGCACCCCCACGCCAAATAGGTCAAAGAGACCAGAAGGTCAATAATGGAAAGTCCCGCTATCCGTCTCATATGCGGTATTCAAACCGTTATAGAAATGACCAGTATAATCCGGCTGATTATAATCCTTATAGCACTCTAGACGGCGATGTTGAATAGAATCTTTATTATTACTTATGGATACTTTTAATAGTTTAAAAATAGCAACATGGAATGCAACTGGTGTAATGTCCAGTGCAAGCTACTTAGCAGACTTTCTGGTAAATAATAAAATAGACATTTGTGGAATATCTGAACATTGGTTATTTAGACGGGATTTACATTTTTTAGAAAGTATTAACTCTGAATATATAAGTTACGCTATATCTCACCCCGATCTAGATATTTGTTCAACGAGAAAAGTAGGTAAAGGAGGGCTTGCTCTCTTATGGCATAAACGTTTGAATCCAGCTATAACGAAACTTGAACTGAACTGTGAAAACTTCATTGGTGTTCAAGTTATGACGTCTCCTGGATGTTATATATTTATAGTGCAAGTGTACTTTCCATGTAAAAATCACACAATACGCTTGTATAAGCAATACATTGAAGATTTAGAAAATATTATATGTGCATATCAAAATAAAGGTACATTATTTATAATTGGCGACTACAATGCTGAACTTGAATCCAGTCGCATTTCAACTCCTATCCATAATGATTCTCGAAGCAAACTGTTATCAAATCTCATGGCAAAATTTGATCTGAAATCATTAAACACTCTTCCTATATGTAAAGGATCAAAGTTCAGCAATGTACCGTACAATAGTGATAGACAGACACTCATTGATCATATAATTGTACAGGATACTTGTGTACAAAATGTAATTAATTGTCAAATTTTAGATGACCATGCTCTTAGTGTTTCTACACACCGGCCTATTGTATGTTGTTATCATATACATGTAGCGAAAGAAATTTTCAGAAAAAGTACACAAAATATAATTAACTGGCGAAATGTTAAACAGGAAGATTTATGTGCTTATAGATCATTCTTAGACAATAGTGACGTTCTAAAATGCGCTTTAAGTCTCGAGATTAGTGAAACTTCAGTTATTGACGAATTATACTCGGCTATCGTTCTTATTGTCAACCTAGCGACAGACTTATACATCCCAAAAGTTCGCTTTAAGCCTTACATTAAACCATATTGGAACGAAACGCTGACAACTCTACATAATGAAATGAAGAAAAAAAGACAATCATGGTTAAGTGAAAAATCAATTGAAAGGCACGCCCACCCACGAAAACTACAAAGCTGCGAAACGAGCATTTAGGAGTTTTCACAGAGATACGGTTTTTCGTTATCTACAGAATCAAGAGGAGGATATAGACTCCGCTGCTGAATACGATAACAATGAATTTTGGAAATTAATTAATAAGCGACGAAATAAGAAACCATTCACTGCCGGGTCTGAAATGAACTTTAATGGCTGTGTCTTGAATGACCCGAAAGAAATTAATTCCGCTTGGAAGCATTATTTTAGTGAGCTTTACTCACCAAATGAAGAATCATCATTCAACCCGGACTATAGGATTAAAATTGAGAATGACTTTCAAGCATTAAAAGAGGCATTACCACAGCGGAAAGGAAAACACCATATAATTGACGAAGAAATGCTTTTGAAAGCACTTAAATCATGTAAAAATGGTAAGGCGTGTGGAAATGACAAAATTTATTATGAAAACATTACTCACGGTGGGTCCTTACTTCAATGTGTATTATTAAAGTTATTCAATGGAATGTTAAACTTATCCCACACCCCGACCGATTTAAAAAGGGGATTATTTCAACACTTTTCAAGGGAGGCAATAAAAAGAAAACTGATCCTAACAGTTACCGAGCAATATCTTTGTGTTCTTGTGTGCTTAAACTTTATGAAAAAGTCCTCATGCAGTTAATTGAAGATGACGGGAAATTAGAGTTTAACTCATCACAGGGAGGTTTTCAAAAAAATGTGAACTGCCTGATGACAACGTATATGTTACGTGAATGTATCAACTACGCAAAAGAAAATAATTCCCCGGTATATACGTGTTTCCTAGACGCCAAGCAAGCGTTCGACAGAACATGGACATCTCTTCTATTAATCAAATTATACAATACCGGAATTGACATTACAATATTCAAGGCAATATTATCATTCTTCTCAGAATGCTTTAGCTGTGTTAAATCACAAGGCTATACATCGGACTGGTTCCCGATTCTGCAAGGTACCAGACAAGGGCAGTGCCTAAGTCCTTACCTATATATCGTATTCATTAATCAGCTGATGAATGAAATAGAAAATAATGAATATTGCTTCAAACTTCATGATATACGATGTGGTTGTCCAACGTCGGCGGATGATATGGTGCTTATATCACATGTTAAACACGGTCTTGACAACCTTCTTGACATATGTTATGCAAATGCTCAAAACGAACGAATTTTGTACAATCCAGATAAGTGTAAAGTAGTTGTTTTCAATGACAAATCTAATGTTCCTCGTAAATGGAAACTTGGAAGCAGAGAAATCGAAGAAACGGACAGTTATTTGCACCTAGGGGTTCCTTGTAATAAGTCTTTATCCTTATCACAAAAATATAGAGGAAAGCTGTACTAAACTCCGCAAAACATTTTATAGCTGTGCGGATTGTGGAATACAAAAACATGGGTTTAAACCCGCTCACGTCTAAGAAAATATATGAATCAGTAGTTTTACCGCGAGCGCTTTATGGGAGTGAACTGTGGAATGACATTACGGACGCACAGTTAGCTCCCCTTGAACGAGCTCACCGTCAATGCATAAAACATATACAAAGCGTTCCGACAAATTCAAGAACAGACTTCGTGTTAAGCAGCCTAGGCATGTATCCGATAGGCGTCATCATTGACAAAAGGAAACTCCTCTTCTTCGGTTTACTGTGTCGTTTGAATACAAAATTTAAAATTAAACAAGTATTTTCAAATAGACTTACGTCGTACATGCTGGAACCGAGAAAAGTGTCTGGATTTATCCCAGATTTATACAAAATATTAGGTCGGTATGGACTAACTTCGTTCTTACGAATTTACATGAACACTGGAACTATACAATCATCATACGCATGGAAAAACACGATCAAATCAGCCATTCACAAAACTGTTGAATTCGAATGGCGCAATAGAATATTATGCGATGCCAGTCTATCTAGTTTCTCCCGCTTGCACTCAAAGTATGAACCTTGTATGTTATGGAGATTCAGTCGCCAGTATAAAACATATCAAATTCAATGTGTCTATGCATTCAGACTTCTTTCAAAATTTTTCTCAAGAAGCTATGAAGTAACGTGTGATAAATGTGAATTACCCACTGACTATATTGTGTTACATCTTATTTTCTTCTGTGAGAAAATGGAGAGTATCAGATCTACATTATGGTCTAACCTGTCACATATGTTAGCATACAACAATTCGAAATCTTTTGTTCCTTTTCACCAGAATCACAACTTTTAGAAATGTTCAGTGGTTTTGATTCTTTTGACATGAACGATAGCCTGAGAGTATCATGTTTTAAGGTGTTCCTAGCAAGTGTCTATAACATGACTACCTAAGCAATGTATAAACTGTGATATAAGCAGATGGCGAATAACTTCATTGCATTAAGTTATATTGAGTTATGAACGTGTACATAAAGATTTAATACTGAATGTTATATATGTTCAATTATTTATGTTTGATTTATGAATTTCTTATTATAAATGTACATTTTTGTGATATCATTACTCTTTGTTCACAACACAACTTACACGCCTTAATGTTTCGTTTTCGGTTTAAGGTTAACGTATGTAAGTGTTGTTTTCATTAAGAATCCCTTTTTATCTTTTTTTTTCAACTATCGCTCAATTTAAATCATAGACAATGTAGATTTTAGATAGTCAATAATTGATAGTTTTGCGTAAGTGTCCTTATTCATATATAAAATAACAATAACTGGCCTAGCTTAAACACATCTTAATCGCCTTGATAATTTCGTTTCGGTTAAGGCTTATTACTTAATGTGTTTTTTGGCAATCATTTAAATATTATAAAAAATTTGTTTTTTGTTGTTTTTTTTTTTTTTTTTTCTCAATAATTATTCATCGTCTTTCCTCAAAATTAAAATTATTGTAACTTTAAACTTTACTTAATTGAATTGAATTTTACCTCTGCCTTCACCTAAGTAATTTTGTTACACTAAACAAGCTCAGGTCTGATGCTCTTGATATATACATATGAACCTGATATCTATGCAACTAAGTAGCTTATTCCCTTTATATATATATATTTATTCATTCAGTTAACATTTGTTGATAGATATCACAGATTAATTGCATTATTTTTCTTTTAGTATGTTTGTACATATTATAATTATGCCTTTTCTTTACTAATTTATTTAATTCTAAAACAATCTTGTATTTATATCTACTGTATATATGATCTTTTGTACTATCTGTAATATGTATAATGTAAATGCTCTTCAGTAATGGAGGAAATAAAGATAATAATCATTTTGTTTCATACCGTCACAAATGTATCCCATTTTCCATGTGTTATTGAGATCTAGTCTTTGCTTTTTTTCAGATGGGCCATGGATACTATTAGACGACACTTTGAATGACATCTACAAAATGCCAATTCAACAAAAAGCTTGGCTATTGTCTTTGATATGTTGACATACATGTATCTGATAGAAAATAAATAGTTTTTGATTGACATTACTAAGGGTGTCATTTTACAAATAGAAGTGTTTGTACTTTTTATGTGAACCAGTGTATCAAAAGTGCAATTCAAAATTATAGATTTTGTTAAATTGTACCATAGTGTCAAAATATAAAATTTGTTATACTGTAAGAGCTTCAAGATGTCGGCTTTACAATTGTTTATTCAATGAAATGTGCAGTATTTAATGCACGAATATCAAATAATGAAAAACAGAATAAGTCTAGATTTTTTAACTAAAACTTTTGTCATTTTAGCTCTTTTATTGTGCTTAACTCCTACCACGCAACCAATGTAGACTCAGATCAGCAGAATTGCAACCATGCAATCTGATGAGAATCTGTACTGTTTGCTGTTCAGATTAGAGTCAAACTTTAAAGTAGTGCCTGTAGCAAACAAACATCAAAATTAACACATGTTTGGGTATATTGTCTTTATTCAATATTGAAATAACATTAAATGGCATTAAAGCTATGCAGATTTTAATCAGAATTATTGTTTATATGATAAAATATGATAAAACATAGTCAGGCAATGTCAGTAGTGTAGGAAAGACTGCCATGTGCAAGAAAACACCCTGAACTTACGACAGATTTTGAAAAAAAAAAATAAAAAAAATAAAAAAAAATCCCTACCTACCCTACCTAGCAATTTTGGGAAGGTTACCCTAAACAAACAATTTTTTTTTTTTGGCCTTGTACAATTTCTTAGTGTCAAAGCAAAAAGCAAAGAAGGGCTTTTAATTACTAACAAAATCTAGTCAGTATACATGTATACCAAACTACCATATTGGCATATAACCTGCTTTGATTTTTGCTTTGACACTAAGAAATTGTACAAGAATATTTGTCTTGCATACATGATGGAAACTGGTTAAATTATGCAACAGAAATTACGTATTAGTCAGCTCTGGAGACAAGGGTTGCAAAGCCTTTCAGTCTTTAAGCTGAATGATGTTCTAAGGTAAATACTGGGTATTATAATCACTAAGTTGACATATAATGCTTCTTAATATCATAGTTTACTGTTATTTGAATTTAATGCTAACTGTGAGAGTGATAAAGTCAAATATTAAATGCCTAAAGACTGCCATAGCCAAGAAAGACCTTCAATGCGCATATTTTTCGACCTTTGAAATAATTTTTCCCTGACTTTTCACTGACTTTTCAGGATTTTCATTTTTCACTGACCAAATTTCAAAATTCCCTGACAATTCCCTGACCTTGAAAAAATACCCAAATTCCCTGACTTTTCAAGTCCGCTGGCAACCCTGTTAAACTGCCAGTGGAAAATATGATTTTTTTCCCCAAAAGTATGAAAACCGCGCATTTTTTCCCCACAAAAAGGGCTAGGGCGCCTTCCCCAAAACTAGTGAAAAGGCCCTGAGATGTCATTTAAAGCAAAAGTTTACGGACGGACGTCGGACGCCGGACGAAAGGCGATCACAAAAGCTCACCCTGTCACTTTGTGACAGGTGAGCTAATAAAAAAGTGCTTAAAATGAAACACGCGATTTATCAACTTATGTTTCATAAAGTTAAAAGATATAATAAAAATCAATTTATGAAAACTACACACAGGATTTGTCCGAGATTCGAACTTGCGCCTACTACATGTAGGTTACAACTTCGTCATACTTACCACTAGGCCATCGAGCAGTATTAATTGATATAATCATACATGTAATTATACTTACAATAAAATCGTTAACATTAATCATAATAAGTTAAGTAAGCAAACGAAACAGCTCCCGAAAATTATTGAGTCTCGGGTAAATATTGCCAAACAATACTTGCTTATTTAATAATGATAACAGTTTCTTGACAAAATTGTTAAGCAAGTTTGCTTCAAATATGTTTTATTATAACATAACATAAATTTTTTGCATAAAACTCTCAGCAAGAAAGATATAATTGTGGCAAGTAAATGAAAACGTGTTTATGAATAAACATTACTCAACTTATTGTTCCTCTTTTCTTTATACTAGAACCATTAAACTGATATTTTCTTTTATTTATGATAATACAATCATATTTCTATCCGGCGACTTGATGCTTTAGCATCAAAATCTCTACTTGTTGATAAGGGAGTAGTTTTATTACTGATGAAAGAAGCGATACATCCAACAATACAAGGGAGCTAACTGCTACAGAACACACATTTCTTGTTATACAAGTTATCTACTATAGTACCTTTAATGATAATAAAAGTTAAAAAAAAAATTCTTTCTTTATATCTATTATATATGACAACTTTAAATGATTTGCGCCATCCTTCTGATAATCAATAAATTGTGGACAAAGATTTTTTGTAACTAATGTATTACAGTCCAACAGTTGAATATGCAAGGGCATTTATCATCAAACTGGTCAAATTTTTATAACATCAAGTTGTTAAAATACCAACAAATATGTTATAGATACAACATATACATCCTGTTATTTTGTATACGATGAACAAGAGGGCCATGATGGCCCTGAAGTCGCTCACCTGTATATAGCGCCCCCCCCCCCCCCCCCCCCCCCCCGGCAGGGCCGATTTTAACCCAAGGGCTTTTATTTGAACAAACTTGGTAGACACCCATAAGAAGATGTTTCATGCTAAACATCTAAGCTCTAGCTCATTGGGTTTCTTAAAAGAAGATTTTTTAAGTTTTTACTATACACATATAGTTAATAAATGACACCCCTGGGGCGGGGCCAGTTTTGACCCCAGGGCTTTTATTTGAACAAACTTTGTAGGCACTTACTAGAAGATGTTTCATGCTTAATGTCTAAATTGCTAGCTATTTGAGTTTTTTCAAAGAGATTTTTAAGTTTTTGCTATACACATAAAAGGAAAATCAATGACCCCCAGGCGGGGGCCAATTTTGCCCCCAGGGCTTTTATTTGAACATACTTGGTAGAACAACCCCATTTAGAACATGTTTCTGCTAAATATCTTAGCTCTAGCCTTTGAGTTCTTTAAAAAAGATTTTTAAGTTTTTACTATATGCATATAAGGAAAATCAATGACCCCCTGGGCGGCCAATTTTGAACCCGGGGGCTTTTATTTGAACAAACTTCGTAGACACTCTGAGAAAGATGTTTTCATTGCTAAATATCTTAGCTCTAGCTCTTTGGGTTCTTTAAAAAGAAGATTTTTTAAGTTTTTTACTATATGCATATAGGGGAAAATCATTGACCCCTGGGGCGGGGCCAATTTTGACCCCGGGGCTTTTTATTTGAACAAACTTGGTAGACACTCACTAGAAGATGTTTTTCATGCCAAATATCTAAGCTCTAGCTCATTGGGTTTCTAAAAAGAAGATTTTTTAAGTTTTTACTATACACATATAGTTAATAAATGACCACCCCTGGGGCGGGGCCAGTTTTGACCCCAGGGCTTTTAATTTGAACAAACTTTGTAGACACTTACTAGAAGATTTTTCATGCTTAATATCTAAACTCTAGCTATTTGGGTTTTTTCAAAGAAGATTTTTAAGTTTTTGCTATACACATATAAGGAAAATCAATGACCCCCAGGGCGGCGCCAATTTTGACCCCATGGCTTTTATTTGAACAAACTTCGTAGACACTCATGAGAAGATGTTTCATGCTAAATATCTTAGCTCTAGCTCTTTGAGTTCTTTAAAAGAAGATTTTTTAAGTTTTTACTATATGCATATAGGGAAAATCAATGACCCCCCTGGGGCGGGGACAATTTTGACCCCGGGGCTTTTATTTGAACAAACTTGGTAGACACTCATTAGAAGATGTTTCATGCTAAATATCTTAGCTCTAACTCTTTGGGTTCTTTAAAAGAAGATTTTTTAAGTTTTTACTATATGCATATAGGGAAAATCAATGACTCCCTGGGGCGGGGCCAATTTTGACCCAAGGGCTTTTATTTGAACAAACTTTGTAGGCACTTGATAGAAGATGTTTCATAATTAATATCTAAATTCTAGCTATTTGAGTTTTTTCAAAGAGATTTTTAAGTTTTTGCTTTACACATAAAAGGAAAATCAATGACCCCCAGGGCGGGGCCAATTTTGCCCCCAGGGCTTTTATTTGAACACACTTGGTAGACACCCATTAGAACATGTTTCATGCTAAATATCTTAGCTCTAGCTCTTTGAGTTCTTTAAAAGAAGATTTTTTAAGTTTTTACTATATGCATATAAGGAAAATCAATGACCCCCTGGGGCGGGGCCAATTTTGAACCCGGGGGCTTTTATTTGAACAAACTTCGTAGACACTCATGAGAAGATGTTTCATGCTAAATATCTTAGCTCTAGCTCTTTGGGTTCTTTAAAAGAAGATTTTTTAAGTTTTTACTATATGCATATAGGGAAAATCAATGACCCCCTGTGACGGGACCAATTTTGACCCCGGGGCTTTTATTTTAACAAACTTGAAAGACACTGACACTAGAAGATGTTTCATGCTAAATATCTTAGCTCTAGCTCTTTGAGTTCTTTAAAAGAAGATTTTTTAAGTTTTTACTATATGCATATAGGGAAAATCAATGAACCCCCTGGGGCGGGGACAATTTTGACCCCGGGGCTTTTATTTGAACAAACTGGGTAGACACTCATTAGAAGATGTTTCATGCTAAATATCTTAGCTCTAGCTCTTTGGGTTCTTTCAAAGAAGATTTTTTAAGTTTTTACTATATGCATATAGGGAAAATCATTGACCCCCTGGGGCGGGGCCAATTTTGACCCCGGGGCTTTTATTTGAACAAACTTGGTAGACACTCACTAGAAGATGTTTCATGCCAAATATTTAAGCTCTAGCTCATTGGGTTTCTAAAAAGAAGATTTTTTAAGTTTTTACTATACACATATAGTTAATAAATGACACCCCTGGGGCGGGGCCAGTTTTGACCCCAGGGCTTTTATTTGAACAAACTTTGTAGACACTTACTAGAAGATGTTTCATGCTTAATATCTAAACTCTAGCTATTTGGGTTTTTTCAAAGAAGATTTTTAAGTTTTTGCTATACACATATAAGGAAAATCAATGACCCCCAGGGCGGCGCCAATTTTGACCCCAGGGCTTTTATTTGAACAAACTTCGTAGACACTCATGAGAAGATGTTTCATGCTAAATATCTTAGCTCTAGCTCTTTGAGTTCTTTAAAAGAAGATTTTTTAAGTTTTTACTATATGCATATAGAACCCAAAATTTTTCTCTTTTTTGACATTAAAATTTAAAAGACTTTCCCTTAAATTTTGTGTACTGGCAGAATTTAAAAGAAAGTAGTCCGGCAAGACACCAGTGAAAATACGGAAAATATGTTTCACTGCAGTGAAAAATAAATTTTTACAGTGAAAATACGGAAAATGAAAATACGCATTTTATTTCATCAATATTTCTCAATATTTCATTTATAAGTATATAATAAATCACAGTATGCTCCCACTTTTTTAAATAGAGGCATAATAACTTTACAGTCATTGATAAATATTACAATTAGTTATAACTTATACCAACCATTCTTCTGATTGGTCCACAGACAGCGTAAGTTTTATATGTACCAGTCATTCTGCCAGTTGTCTCATCAACCTAGAATATATGGAACAACTACACATGAAGTATTATACTTGTGTAACATCTTACAATATAACAAGACCACCACATACACAATAAATATTGCATCTTTTTATATTTAGAAGTTCTCCCTTGCAGACTAAGTTTAATTATTCATGACTGACGGCCTCATAAACCAAAGATCTATTAAATTACAGACCCAGAAATAGTAAAGAAACAATATAATAATAATAACAATAATAATAATAAATATAAACAGCAAACATAAATTAACATTTCCTTAATTTTTCTTTATTTTCTAATATATTAATTAATCAAACCCTTCATAACCTTTTCAGAGACTGTTTGTGTCTAATGTCAAATGTTTATTACTGTTATTTCATTATTATATACCATATGTACATCACAACATGGTAAGGCAACCTTTTCTTAAAAGATGCTAAGGTGTTTGTGCTGCCAAGAGATATCTAAGCCTGAGCTAATTTCAACATAAGTTAGCCATCATTTCACATAGATAACTAATCAGCAATTTTCCAATTTCTCCACAAGTGACTGATGACATCTAATCTCACATGAATTCTGAACCAGCGGTTGGAAGCAAATGACCATAAGACTCAATATTTGAGATCACTTGTCACAATGTCTATTCTAGAAATTCCAAAAATAGTGTGAATTTTCCCCCTCATTAAACAAGAGGGCCATGATGGCCCTGAGGTCGCTCACCTGTATATTAGAGGCCCCCCCAACCCCAACGTTGCAGGGCCAATTTAGCCCAAGGGCTTTTATTTGCACAAACTTGGTAGACACCCATAAGAAGATGTTTCATGCTAAACATCTAAGCTCTAGCTCATTGGGCTTTTTAAAAGAAGATTTTTTTAAAGTTTTTACTATACACATATAGTTAAAAACAATGACACCCCTGGGGCCGGGCCAGTTTTGACCCCAGGGCTTTTATTTCAACAAACTTTGTAGACACTTACTAGAAGATGTTTCATGCTTAATATCTAAACTCTAGCTATTTGGGTTTTTTCAAAGAAGATTTTAAGTTTTTGCTATACACATATAAAGAAAATCAATGACCCCCGGGGCGGTAGAGCTGTCATTGATTCAGTGCAAAGCATATCAACCATAGCTCTTTGAGTTCTTTAAAAGAAGATTTTTTTAAGTTTTTACTATATGCAATTATGCATATAGGGAAAATCAATGACCCCCTGGGGCGGGGCCAATTTTGACCCCAGGGCTTTTATTTGAACAAACTTGGTAGACACCCATTAGAACATGTTTGATGCTCAATATTTTAGCCATAGCTCTTTGAGTTCTTTAAAAGAAGATTTTTTTAAAGTTTTTACTATATGCATATAGGGAAAATCAATGACCCCCCCGGGGCGGGGCCAGTTTTGACCCCAGGGCTTTTATTTGAACAAACTTGGTAGACACCCATTAGAACATGTTTAATGCTCAATATCTTAGCCATAGCTCTTTGAGTTCTTTAAAAGAAGATTTTTTAAGTTTTTACTATATGCATATAGGGAAAATCAATGACCCCCCGGGGCGGGGCCAATTTTGACCCCAGGGCTTTTATTTGAACAAAGTTGGTAGACACCCATTAGAACATGTTTCATGCTACATATCTTAACTCTAGCTCTTTGGGTTCTTTAAAAGAAGATTTTTTAAGTTTTTACTATATGCATATAGGGAAAATCAATGACCCCCCGGGGCGGGGCCAATTTTGACCCCAGGGCTTTTATTTGAACAAACTTGGTAGACACTCACTAGAAGATGTTTCATGCCAAATATCTAAGCTCTAGCTCTTACGGTTTTTTAAAAGAAGATATTCAAAGTTTTTTCTTTCGGTTGCCATGGCAACCAGAGTTCTGCATGGAATTAAATTCTTTGAACAATTTTTAAAGGTGACCACCAAAGGAACATTCCTGTGAAGTTTGGATGAAATTGGCTTAGTGGTTTATGAGGAGATGTCATTTAAAGTAAAAGTTTAGGGACGGACGCCGGACGAAAAGCGATCACAAAAGCTCACCCTGTCACTTTGTGACAGGTGAGCTAACAAGAGGGCCATGATGGCCCTGAGGTCGCTCACCTGTATATAGGCCCCCCCACCCCCTGGCCAATATTTACCCAAGGGCTTTTATTTGTTTATTTGAACAGACTTGGTAGACACCCATAAGAAGATGTTTCATGCTAAACATCCAAGTTCTAGCTCATTGGGTTTTTTAAAAGAAGATTTTTAAAGTTTTTACTATACACATATAGTTAAAAACAATGACATCCCTGGGGCAGGGCCAGTTTTGACCCCCGGGCTTTTATTTGAACAAACTTTGTAGATATTTACTTAAAGATGTTTCGTGCTTAATATCTAAACTCTAGCTATTTGGGTTTTTTCAAAGAAGATTTTTAAGTTTTTGCTATACACATATAAGGAAAATCAATGACCCCCCCCGGGCGGGGCCAGTTTTGACCCTAGGGCTTTTATTTGAACATACTTGGTAGACACCCATTAGAACATGTTTCATGCTAAATATCTTACCTCAAGCTCTTTGAGTTCTTTAAAAGAAGATTTTTTAAGTTTTTACTATATGCATATACTATATGCATATAGGGAAAATCAATGACCCCCTGGGGCGGGGCCAATTTTGACCCCAGGGCTTTTATTTGAACAAACTTGGTAAGACACTCATTAGCAGATGTTTCATGCTAAATATCTTAGCTCTAGCTCTTTGGGTTCTTTCAAAGAAGATTTTTTAAGTTTTTACTATATGCATATAGGGAAAATCTATGACCCCCTGGGGCGGGGTCAATTTTGACCCCAGGGCTTTTATTTGAACATACTTGGTAGACATTCACTAGAAGACGTTTCATGCCAAATATATAAGCTCTAGCTCTTATGGTTCTTTAAAAGAAGATATTTTAAGTTTTACTATATGCATATAGGGAAAATCAATGACCCCCTGGGGCGGGGCCAATTTTGACCCCAGGGCTTTTATTTGAACAAACTTGGTAGACATTCACTAGAAGATGTTTCATGCCAAATATCTAAGCTCTAGCTCTTACGGTTCTTTAAAAGAAGATTTTTTAAGTTTTTTACTATATGCATATAGGGAAAATCAATGACCCCCGGGGCGGGGCCAATTTTGACCCCAGGGCTTTTATTTGAACAAACTTGGTAAACACTCACTAGAAGATGTTTCATGCCAAATATCTTAGCTCTAGCTCTTTGGGTTCTTTAAAAGAAGATATTTTAAGTTTTTACTATATGCATATAGGGAAAATCAATGACCCCCTGGGGCGGGGCCAATTTTGACCCCAGGGCTTTTATTTGAACAAACTTGGTAGACACTCACTAGAAGATGTTTCATGCCAAATATCTAAGCTCTAGCTCTTAGGGTTGTTTAAAAGAAGATATTTTAAGATTTTTCTTTCGGTTGCCATGGCAACCAGAGTTCTGCATGGAATTAAATTCTTTGAACAATTTTTAAAGGTGACCACCAAAGGAACATTCCTGTGAAGTTTGGATGAAATTGGCTCAGTGGTTTATGAGGAGATGTCATTTAAAGCAAAAGTTTACGGCCGGACGACGGACGGACGCCGGACGAAAAGCGATCACAAAAGCTCACCCTGTCACTTTGTGACAGGTGAGCTAAAAATAGGGGGGATTCTGAAAAACATGGGTGCCAATATAAAGTGTAATTGCGTGAAATTTAATGTTCAATTTGTTATTTATATCAACCCAGGACTTGTCTTTTTATCTAAAAAAATTTGAAAGGCAACTGGATTTTTTTTATTAATTAAGAACCAGATCAGCGACGGGTCACCCTTGTTTTCAGGTGTATTTTGGGGTTAGATATAATAGTGATATCGGACTGTGCATCTCCCGCCAAATGACAATGATGTCTGATCAATGCTGGGTTTACAAAATAAATATATTATTCATTTCTTTTATGAAATGATTTGTCTGCACTCTGTAATCAACTTTATACATAAACACATTCAACCGATGATACTCTTTGAACGAAAATATTTATCAACGGCAACAAGGGTTGTCCTTCTCAACATTTTCAATGAAAATAAATTTTATTTAGTTCATAATTACCTGCAATCGGTTTTCAGTGTTCATGTAAACAAATGGGCCATCTACATTTTATACTTTTCAGGAAAATTTATCAATTAAGAAGTATGTTTAACGTATTGATAACTTACATCAGCAAAGTTAACTTGAATTGAGGCATGGTCCTTTGCAGCAATAATTCTGTTGCTTGCAGAGCTGAAAAAGTATTAATTGGCATAATTAATATATTCTAAAAGATACATGCGGGACAATATAACATTTTAATCTGACGGCATATGAATGCATTGCACTTCCATAGCAAGGGGCCATAATAGGGCTGCTTCCCCAATGAAAGTTTTTTCATGAAAAAAAGTTTTTAAAATGAAATTATATAAAGTTTTTTCTACCCTTTTGCAGATATACTATGAATTTTTCCCCCAAAATTAAGGGCAGTGCTGCTTCCCAAAATTGTCAAAAAAAAGCCCTGTATAATTAATAATTAGACATTTTTAACAGGCTGGTGATTAAGCCCAATCAGGCTTATGACATAAAAAATCATATTTCTAGAAAAGTAACAAAGATTTTTCTTTTAAACTTTGTTTATTGAGAATAATATTTGACATTTAAACAGATACTGTTACTTTGTGAGAATTATTTCCCCTTTTTCATGTTTTTATAACACATAATTTTTTTAGCCTTTAAAAAATATGTTACACAATTATGCAAAGTGTAAAACAAAAGAAGTTAAATAACTTCTTTATGGCATAATGCTCAAATTCATTGCGCCAACACCTTTCAGCATAAATTTCATTCAGTTTTCAGAGAAAAGTTTAGTGTTCAGTGTCAAAGAATTGTCAAAATATAAATGCCTGAAACAGAATATTGAATCCAAATATATAGAATAAAGGTACTGGCGCAATAATCTTGAGCAAAATAAAGTTGTTGGACACACTTCTTAATAGAATTTTACATTACAACATAATTTATATGAACTTAAAATATTTTGTTTCCAGATAATGGGAAAAAGTAAAATAATCTTAAGAAAATAAAAGATAACCATAAATTTTTATTTTGAATTTATCACATATAAATGTTTAATAAACATTATTAGCAAGTTAGAAAGAATTTTTAGAAACATTTCAATTATAGATAGATAGATAGAGGTGGGTGGGTGGGTGGGTAGGGTAGGTAGGTAGGTAGGTAGGTAGGTAGATAGATAGATAGATAGATAATTTATTGACGTATACATTCAGTACATAGTCATATTACACACATTTATATAGTACAATCAAACACAATATCATGGTACATGAACAAAGTTGTAGCACAAATTTTCAATTTACATATTTTTGGAGAATGAACGTTAACACCATTTAGTACTAAAGTGAGCTTATCTATTATAAAGCGTTTACATTCTTAAAGATATAAAAATGGATTTTAAACTTAAATTATATGCTGTGATAAGATTCCATTTAACAATGTTTCATACTAGACACATTATCAAGTAATTTCAAGAAATAAACAATATCACATTTAAATACAACGAGACAAATTTATACATTGATTTACAGAGCATTTAGTAGTTCAATTCGATGTTTTGTAGCATAATACAAATATTTACCTAAACCTATTAATTCAGACTTCTTTTCAGTACTTAATAATTCAATCAATTTGAACATACTTGGTCTTCTGTAGTAGTATTGCTTAATGTAAAGAGAACGTATATAAGAGTAACTATTACAAACACATATAAAATGGAATTCATCTTCTATTTCATTACTATCGCAAAGCTGACATATGCGTTTCTCACGGGGTATTCTATTAGCACCATATCTACCTATTTCAATCCGAAGTTTATGTGACGATAATCTTAATCTTGCTATGCAATTTCTATAAGTTCTGTTATGGAGAATTTTCAGGTAGTTTGCCATTTCAAATGACTTATGCAAATGTACATATATATTACTTAACAATGGACTGTTTGAAATATCGCTAGAAAGTTTTTGCAAAAAGCAGTCAATCATCCTTTGTTTAAAAAGTTTAACAAAATATTTGGCTTCGTATTGAAATGGGTTGTTCCAAACATCAGAGAACCCGTACTCATTTAATATTCCATGTACTTTAGGAGCCCAACATTGATTGTTGTTTTCATGTAATTCAAATGAAGAGTACATAGCAGTTTTCAAAATGATATTATCGCTATTAATTATTTTAAGCCAGTATGTAATAATTTGCACATATCGTTTAATAAATAATGGATAACGACATAATTCTCTATAGATTGCTGCAGTACAAGTACTTTGTTTCACTCCTAATATAGATTTACAGAATTTAAGATGTAATCGCTCTATATCCTTTGATTTAGAAAATCCCCAAACAGCACTAGAATAGCTGAGAACTGAACCGACAAAAGAGTCAAAAAGCTGCAACGCAATGCTATGGGTTAATACTCATATTTATTGATGTTCTTTAATAAAACAGACATTGCCTTTAAACCTTTACCAATTACGTATTGATTATTAAGTGTAAAAGACCCATTGTAATTAAAAACTACGCCTAGATAGTTGAAATTGTCGGCAATTTCTAGTAGAATATCACTATAATACCAATTTTCATTATCTTTTAAAGGCCCTCTTTTCCTAAAAACCATTATTTTGGTTTTATTTGTAAAACAAATTTATGTCTTAAGCCTTATCTAGTCTGTATAAGCCACTTTTTTAACATTTTTCTTTCGTCTTATGTGGCATTAAAGTTTTGTATCAGACCTGTTATGAAACCTAACCAGAATAAGACATGTTTGTGAAACCTTGTTTAAATTTGCAAATACCCTTTTCCTAATTTATTCTTGTGCATTATCTGATGAAAATATTATTTCAACATTGTTCTAGACTATTTAAATTATTACAAGAGCTGTCAGTAGGACAGCACGCTCGACTATTCTAAGTGCTTGATAGTAAAAGAGCCTTGATAATGTTAAATTTTTTAGGTTCACAAAAGGGCTAATTTTTTTTTATAAATTCATGTAATACTGGCCTTAGAGACAGTCTAATTATACAGTATTGGCTTGACTATTCGGAAGGTAATGTCACAAGGGTGTTTTATTGAGTAAAATAATACTAATTACCTATGAATACATAAATTTGACAGAAATGGTACAAAAGCTTGTTATTAAGATTTTTTATCAAGTAAATCACTGCTTTATTATTATGAATGCATAAAATTGTCCCAAAAAAGGCACAAACCCTTCAGTAGTTATTGAGATAACAGCTTACAAGCAAAACTTTACCATGAATTTCTAAGTTGAAAAAGGGAAGAAAAATCAGCCTAAATGCAAGATAGAATAATGGATCTTTGTCAGTGACCTACAATTATGACCCTAAATGCATATGTGAAATTATAAATAAATATCTTTAATAGTTATTGAGATATGTAAAACTTGCATGTGAACATTAACCAAGAGACTAAGTAGAAAAGGGGATATGAACCAGCCTTAATGCAAGATAGATTTATGGAACTTGGTTAGTGACATACAATTATGACCCTCCAAAATGATTATGACCCTAAGTGCATGTGTAAAGTTTGAAGTAAATATTTTTGAAGACCTGTAACCTTTAACCAAAATTTCTAAGTTTCAAAGGGGCAAATAATTCTACAAATATTGCAGGCAGAGTTATGCAATTTTGCAAACTGATGTACATTGTTACTATAAAAAAGTATTTAAAATTTCAATTGAATATCTCAAGCAATAATTGAGATATTTGACTTTACAAAAAAACTTTAACCAAAATTTCTAAGTTCAAAAGGGGCATAATTCTTTCAATATTGTAGGCAGAGTTATCCAACTTGTCAATCTGATGAACCTTGTTACTATAAATAAGTATTGCAAGTTTCAATTGAATATCTCAAGCAATAATTGAGATATTTGACTTTACAAAAAACTTTAACCAAAATTTCTAAGTTAAAAAGGGGCATAATTCTGTCAATATTGTAGGCAGAGTTATCCAACTTGTCAATATGAAGTATCTTGTTACTATTAATAAGTATTGTAAGTTTCAATTAAATATCTCAAGCAATAATTGAGATATTTGACTTTATAAAAAACTTTAACCAAAATTTCTAAGTAAAAAAGGGGCATAATTCTGTCAATATTGTAGGCAGAGTTATCCAACTTGTGAATCTGATGTACCTTGTTACTATAAATAAGTATTGTAAGTTTCAATTGAATATCTCAAGTAATAATTGAGATATTTGACTTTATAAAAAACTTTAACCAACGCAGACGCCGACGCGGACGCTGACGCCGGGGCGACTACAATAGCTCTCATATTCTTCGAATAGTCGAGCTAAAAATACTAATATTGCAAATAAAATTGCATATCGTCCATGACACTTGGGAAGTTGGGAGTCACGCAAGACCTCGCATGACGTAGTTCGGGGGAATTATTCAATCGCTTTGAGTACTGGCATGTACCATATTTAGAACATCTTTGTTGACATGACATGATTTCAATACACTAGCTTTCATTTTTATTTACTTTTTTTATTTTACACTAATAAAATAAAAAAAGAATATAAGTCAGCAAGTCACAATTTATAGTTTTGGGAAAAAAGTATTTTGTTAAAAAAAAGCACATGGCATTGTTTCTGTAACCGTCCACACATAATTAAATGAACCCCGAGGTCAATCTCGTACTTACATGATCAAACATCTTGGCAGCGAAACGATGATTATTTTCATCTGGTAGTTTGTGTTTCAATTAAGTTTTTTAAGTGTTGATACTTGGCTTATTAATAGATTATATATATCTTTTCAGTGATTTTTTTCACTGTATTTTACAACCGAATAAAGGCTGTTTTCCCTAGCCAAAAATAGGTATATTTTCCCCTAAAAAGCTAATATCTTCCCCTAAAATGCCTCGTTCTCTTCCTTACCAGAACCATGACTTAATAGCATCTGACTTATATCAGCTAGAAGACAGAAATCTGTCCCTATAGAGATAGCCTTTTCTATGTACCAATTCCATGCATGTTAAATTAAATTGAATTAAATTTTCAGTTGTTGGAATTTGATTTCAGGTTTCCCCTTTTTCTGATTTATCCCCCTATATTTTCCCCTTGAGAAAGCCAGGTTTTTTTTTAAAAACTGGGGAAAAAAATCACTGCTTTTTCAGCATCACTTTTACCTAATGGCATGCTCTATGAATGATAAGGAGTGTGTCAGATTCCTGGCACAATTACTGGTGAACTTTCCCTATGCATCCATTTTCAGCGTTCATGTCATTGTATATTAATGGGTATGCTGAAGACCTTGAGCTAAGCCCGATCAAGCTTTTCACCAGTCTGTTTAATTTTTTTATGTTCCTATGTTTAAAAGCAATACCCATTAAACGTTGGGTTTTAACAAAATGATTATAACAAGCCTGTAATGCCGATATAATGGACTGAGCTCTGTCAGTCTATTTACCCCAAGACACCCCTAGACTACCCCAAGACAACATCAAGTAAATTTACCAGCATTATTATGTCTAAACTGCCCTATTGAAGATTGTGTCTACCATGTATAGACCCATACTAGGTAGAAGAGAGGCAGAAGAAGACAAGTGAATTGGTGTTTGTATGTGATGAACATTGTAGGGGTGTGTGACGAACATTGTAGAACTATACGTTGAACATTGTAGAACTATGCATTGAACATTGTATATATAAGTTTAACTATGCATTGGACATTGTAAAAACAGTAAATTATGCATGTGTTGCTTGTTTGTTAATATTGAAAGTTTTTATATAAAATAAATAATAAAAGATATCATCGTAAAACTTTTGTTGTTGTTTTTGTTGTTAACTTATATTTTATTTCTTGAAAAGTGTTTACACTTTAAAGCAAAATAAATAATAGAAAAAATGGGGCCGGGTTGACCAGAAATAACATTGATTTGCCGGGTTGACCAATATGGGGCCAGGCTGACTTGTACTGGTTTTCTTAATTGATTTCTTATTGATTTTTTTATTTCATTATATTAAAGAGCATATCAATAAATATTTTAGTGATGAAAGAAGTCCATACATAATTAACAATATTTTATATATTAAACAGTAATTAACAAGATGACACGTAAATAATTAGTTGTCGTATATAATAACACTTTCCCAATATACTTATAGCGAGCTCGACGAGCTGGCCCGAAGGGCCTGCTCGCAAAGCGAGCTTTACGGTAACGCGAGTACCTGCTAAGTGACGGTTTTGAAAACTTTCGTCCGAAATATAGAATTGGACACATCGCAACTTTTCGAATTTAAAGATAACGATAAAAACTGAGGAATTCTGACTGAAAACGGATGTGTAGACTGGTCACCCGCGCACGTCTATGGAAACCATAATTGGACAGGGAACCAGAATAACGGAAGCTGTGTATAATATATCGAATGACAGTTTTAAAACGGAAAATGTAAAATGAAAATTGATGGCGCCATTTTGTTTGAAAAATCTAATAAATAAAAACAATTTTTTGTCGAATTTTGTTGTGAAAACTATCTAGAATGAAAGAAAATGGTCTAACTAAGAAAATGAATCCGAACACCAATATCTTTTATTCAGTCGTTAACGCTGTACATAAGTTTAAAGTATTGTTTACATGACGTCACAATGTAGCGCCAAACAGCACGTGCAAAACAATCAAATCAAGTACGCTATTTTAATGTCGCAAACGTTTTAAGTTTTACATTTATTTACTTTTAATAATCTTTATTTCGCTTGAAAAATTATAGAGTGAAATAAAATAAACAAACAAAGTTTTATCAACGTTTTCAAAACTCGATATTCATTTAACCACAGGAACTTGAAATTCTATCAAATAACCAATATTAATTATAATATCCAAATATACCCCCTATATACTATAAAAAAACACAAGGAATGAAACGCCTTTTCCCCACCCGAACATAATTTACGCCGAACAAATCAACAAAACAACGGATCAAATTATTCTATCTGGCCATTTCGATAAACAATACATAAATGAATCAAATACCACCGATAACTTTTTAAAATCGCGTAGCTGTGTAGGAATTATTCAACATTTTCTGATTATTTCCTGCGATCTGAGTTTGTCGCCGACTCCATTCCGTGACGTCACTGGATTTTGAATCGAGGAGAATAATATTTATTAAAACTAGAAATGTGTCATCATGCCACGGATGCCCCCGCATGCAGCCAAAATTTCAGATGTTATAATATTTAGTTCCAAATTTGTTTGCACAAATTATTGTTTTCATTTTAAGTTCAAAGCCCTTAAAACTTTTCAACGTTTACACAAACCATTTTCATACAATGTTCAAGGCACTGAAATTATTCAGTCTTAACCTTTTGAAAATAGCATATTTCATATTTGTAGCCAAAATTATGGCTACATACATTTCCACAAAAGTATGAGTGCTGAAACTGAAAGTTCAAATTTTTTCCAACATTCAAGAAAGATAAGTTTGTCCAAAATCATTGAACCATGACCAAATTCAAACTTAAACTGCTTATTCCAAAGATGTATCTATATTATTTTCAAAGTGAAAGGGACATAACTCTGCCAAAAAATCATCGAACCATGACCAAATTCCAACTTGACCTGCCCATTCCTTTGACATATCCATATGTCAAATTTGAGTTGAATATGTAACACTGTTGGGTAGATAATGAACAGAAACTGTAAATTTCATATTATTTTCAAAGTGAAAGGGGCATTACTCTGCCAAAAATCATTGAACCATGACCAAATTCGAACTTGGCCTGGGCATTCCAAAAAAATATCCATATGTGAAATTTGAGTTGAATGTGTTGTACTGTTGGGGAGATAATAAACAGAAACTGAAAATTTCATATTATTTTCAAAGTAAAAGGAGCATAACTCTGCCAAAAATCATCGAACCATGACCAAATTCAAACTTGACCTGTATTTTCTCATGACATATCCATATGTCAAATTTGAGTTGAATGTGTTGTACCGTTGGGGAGATAATGAACGGAAACTGAAAATTTCATATTATTTTCAAAGTAAAAGGGGCATAACTCTGCCAAAAATCATCGAACCATGACCAAATTCGAACTTGACCTGTATTTTCTCATGACATATCCATATGTCAAATTTGATTTGAATGTGTTGTACCGTTGGGGAGATAATGAACGGAAACTGAAAATTTCATATTATTTTCAAGTAAAAGGGGCATAACTCTGCCAAAAATCAGCGAACCATGACCAAATTCAAACTTGACCTGTATTTTCTCATGACATATCCATATGTCAAATTTGATTTGAATGTGTTGGACCGTTGGGGAGATAATGAACGGAAACTGAAAATTTCATATTATTTTCAAAGTAAAAGGGGCATAACTTTGCCAAGAATCATCGAACCATGACCAAATTCGAACTTGACCTGTATTTTCTCATGACATATCCATATGCCAAATTTGAGTTGAATATGTGCAACCGTTACTAAGATAATGAACGGAAACTGATGATGACGGAATGACAGAATGACGGAAGGACGGAATGACGGAATGACGGAATGACGAAAGGACGGAAGGACGGAACAGGGTAACACTATATGCCCCGGCCATTACATGGCGGGGGCATAATTATTTTTAATAAGTTCCAAAAAATAACAGGTATGTATAAAACTTTTATACAAATTATTCTATGTAAATAGATTTAAACATCTTCATGTAAAACATTTTAACAAATTACTTTTATAAATACATTTGAAAGGGAAACCCCAAACAAGAACGGTAAATCTTTGAAATAGTACTTTCGTTTTTAACAAAAAATTGAGTACTCTATTTGATATGGCCCATCAAATAAATTCAGCCCTGTCGTAAGAAATAAATCAGTCATTTGTTCTAGTTTGACAGTATTTTACTTGCAAACTTGTTATTTTTGGAACTTGTTAAAAATAATATTAATAAATATTATTCTCCTCGAATCAACATCCAGTGACGTCACGAAATGGAGTCGGCGACAAACTCAGATCGTGGGAAATAATCAGAAAATGTTGAATTATTCATATATAGCTACGAAATTAAACAAGAGGGCCATGATGGCCCTGAGGTCGCTCACCTGTATATAGCCCCCCCCCCCCCCCGGCCCAATTTTTACCCAAGGGCTTTTATTTGTTTATTTGAACAGACTTGGTAGACACCCATAAGAAGATGTTTCATGCAAAACATCTAAGTTCTAGCTCATTGGGTTTTTTTAAAAGAAGATTTTTTAAGTTTTTACTATACACATAGAGTAAAAAACAATGACACCCCTCGGGCAGGGCCAGTTTTGACCCCTGGGCTTTTATTTGAACAAACTTTGTAGATATTTACTTAAAGATGTTTCATGCTTAATATCTAAACTCTAGTTATTTGGGTTTTTTCAAAGAAGATTTTTAAGTTTTTGCTATGTATATAAGGAAAATCAATGACCCCCGGGGCGGGGCAGTTTTGACCCCAGGGCTTTTATTTGAACATACTTGGTAGACACCCATTAGAACATGTCTCATGCTAAATATCTTAGCTCTAGCTCTTTGGGTTCTTTAAAAGAAGATTTTATAAGTTTTTACTATATGCATATAAGGAAAATCAATGACCCCTGGGGAGGGGCCAATTTTGACCCCAGGGCTTTTATTTGAACAAACTTGGTAGACATTCACTAGAAGATGTTTCATGCCAAATATATAAGCTTTAGCTCTTACAGTTCTTTAAAAGAAGATTTTTTAAGTTTTTACTATATGCATATTGGGAAAATCAATTACCCCCCAGGGCGGGGCCAATTTTGACCCCAGGGCTTTTATTTGAACAAACTTGGTAGACATTCACTAGAAGATGTTTCATGCCAAATATCTAAGCTCTAGCTCTTTGGGTTCTTTAAAAGAAGATTTTTTAAGTTTTTACTTTATGCATATAGGGAAAATCAATGACCCCCTGGGGCGGGGCCAATTTTGACCCCAGGGCTTTTATTTGAACAAACTTGGTAGACATTCACTAGAAGATGTTTCATGCCAAATATCTAAGCTCTAGCTCTTACAGTTCTTTAAAGGAAGATTTTTTAAGTGTTTACTATATGCATATAGGGAAAATCAATGACCCCCCGGGGCGGGGCCAATTTTGACCCCAGGGCTTTTATTTGAACAAGCTTGGTAGACACTCACTAGAAGATGTTCCATGCCAAAAATCTTAGCTCTAGCTCTTACAGTTCTTTAAAAGAAGATCTTTTAAGTTTTTACTATATGCATATAGGGAAAATCAATGACCCCCCGGGGGCGGGGCCAATTTTGACCCCAGGGCTTTTATTTGAACAAACTTGGTAGACACTTATTAGAAGATGTTTCATGCCAAATATCTAAGCTCTAGCTCTTAGGGTTGTTTAAAAGAAGATATTTAAAGATTTTTCTTTCGGTTGCCATGGCAACCAGAGTTCTGCATGGAATTAAATTCTTTGAACAATTTTTAAAGGTGACCACCAAAGGAACATTCCTGTGAAGTTTGGATGAAATTGGCTCAGTGGTTTATGAGGAGATGTCATTTAAAGCAAAAGTTTACGGACGGACGACGGACGGACGGACGGACGCCGGACGAAAAGCGATCACAAAAGCTCACCCTGTCACTTTGTGACAGGTGAGCTAAAAAGTTATCGGTGGTATTTGGTGCATTTATGAATTGTTTATCGAAATGGCCAGATAGATTATTTTGATCCGTTGTTTTGTTGATTTGTTCGGCGTAAATTATATTCGGGTGGGGAAAAGGCGTTTCATTCCTTGTGTTTTTTTTATAGTATATAGGGGGTATATTTTGCATATTATCGTTAATAGTGATAGAATTTCAAGTTCCTGTGATTTAACGACAGGGGTGGAGCCATATTTAACACAGTACGTGTCACGTCACACGCACTCGTCACTGCATTTGAAATAAAATGAGCGATTATTTCATACTATTTCACGTTTAAATTACATCGAGCTCGCTTTGAGGCTTTGCCTTTTTCAAATTAATCTTTATTTTGCTTGAAAAATTATAGAGTGAAATAAAATAAACAAACAAAGTTTTATCAACGTTTTCAAAACTCGTTATTCATTTAACGACAGGGGCGGAGCCATATTTAACACAGTACGTGTGACGTCACACGCACTCGTCACTGCATTTGAAATAAAAATGAGCGATTATTTCATACTATTTAACGTTAAAAGTACATCGAGCTCGCTTTGAGGCTTTGCCTTTTTCATATTAAGATTCTTGGGGTGTCTTTGGGTAGTCCTGGGACTAAAAATGTGCGTCATTCTGTCCCAGAGTAGTCTTGGGGTAAATAGACCGACCCGACTGAGCCTATTCCAATGACATCAGGTCTTACCCACTTGATTTTCGGGAAGAACTATTGTAGTGTGAATTCTTAAGAAAACTGCATGATTTTTAAAGAATATTTCAACTGGTGAGCCTCTGTTAAATATGGCAACACCTGGACGTAAAAGTTGAACTTTTCTTCTGACACACTGTTAATGTGAAGAAATCCTTAACCTTGTATAAAGATATTTTTTTCTTTTTATTTTAAAAGAAACACATCGGCTTACCATTTTCTTGGGACATACATGTCCACAAACTCTCCTGTTTCGTTCTGCATGTTGTGGTTTTTAAGTTTTTGACCTGAAAAATATGAATATTTATTAATTTAATCAAATCAGCAATAGTAAAATCACAAATTTCGTAAAATATTAGGAAAGCATGTTTCACCTGGTACTAGCAAATATGGCGACCGGAAAAGGAAGAAACACGTGTGCTTATGATAAATTCCGTACGGAGTACGGACTATTATACTTTCCGGTACTGTTAAAATATATAGTATTACTTTCAATCGCATCTTCTCGGCCTTTTAGGTATTCTTTAGGGTTTCGGTTTTTCTTTTTTAGATAGTATTCATGTATATGCTCACGCCCACATTTTTTTTATTTTTTTTTTATTCAAAATGTGTGTGTTTTTTTAAAACAAATTATTTTCATTAAGAAGAAGGTTTGTTGTTGCATCCATATACAGATACTATAAATAAAGATAGGTGAAATTAAAAAGAAAACTTACTTATGTTGTATCATTGAAATATATATAAAGTGGGCGTGGTCATGTGCATGTATACTATCCGGATAGAATAGTTAAAAAATAGGAAGCCACACAATGACTGCCTGTGCAGAGGGCATTTTTTAAATTGATTTTTATTGTCAGACAAATTTTCAATCCGCAATGAACTTTTTTATTTGGATATCAAATTCAAAAGTGCATTATCAATGATAACACCCTCTGTAATATTAATTGACATTTTGTGTTTACATGAACGTAATGTTCAAAGTAGCCTCTCAAATGTTGTTTTCATTTTAATCCACCTTCCAATTATAAGACTGTAACATAGCTCTATGTTTTGGATATTTTTATTCACAATTTTTATTTCCATATACATGTATTAAAGCCAATACACTTGTCAGGTTTAAGCACTTTTTAGTATAAGTTTCTGTTTAAAAAGAGAAACTGTATATGTCGTACTGTATTGTTGTATTATGTGATATTATATACAACACAAACTAACGTCATTATATATTAAGCAAATTTTGTAATGTTCATACAAAAGGCTCGAACCAAAAGTTATAACAATATTTTTTAAGGCCTATTTTTTTGCTTAATAGTAAGTTATTAGGTAATTACGGATTTCAGAATATAAAGTTAGCGATATGGTTTAAACATATTTATGTGAGCTCGATTGCGAAACAAGTTCTTGCAACTTATATTAATCACTTTCGAGTCCGCTTCCTGGAACCAGGGTCTTTCTATTTGAAAGACCCTGCTGGACAGGGCTGGGAATCAAAACTGCGTCGTATCCTACAAAATGTAAACAAACGCCGCCATCTTGGAACGAAAAACGTATGTTTTTGTTTATAACTTTTTTTGTTGGAAATGACTGAAAACCAGATGTATGTATTAACACGCTACACTATCGGTATATGTTGCTTGCACAACTATTTTGTAAAACAAAAGTTATAGCGAACTTGCAACTCGAAGCGGGGCAGGAATTTTTATGAAAATGTGTGGATACGACGCAGTTCATATTGCTTTATCTATCGTTTTTTCCTTGAAATCAAATTATATATTTGTTTCACCATAAACTTCGAAATATAATTTTGCATCATTTACTAAAATTTCATTAAAAAGAGATGTTTATTTTCTAAGAAAATAATGATTTTTACGAAATGATACGACGCAGTTGAAAATAAAATATGATACGACGCAGTTGTATTTTTGGCAGTCTAATTTCAACAGGGATAATTGTGGCAATATATTTCTATTTATGGAATAATCACTTGCGCT
The DNA here is from genome assembly GCF_026571515.1 of Ruditapes philippinarum. Taxonomy (NCBI): domain Eukaryota; kingdom Metazoa; phylum Mollusca; class Bivalvia; order Venerida; family Veneridae; genus Ruditapes; species Ruditapes philippinarum. The sequence goes on along the minus strand of NW_026861897.1, from coordinate 1,077 downwards.
AGATAAAAAAAAAACAGATCATTTGCGGTGTATAGCAATGTGATTATTTAGAATACATTTTGTCATGCCCAATATAACATTTAATTTGAAAATTTACATTGCGGAAGCTACTTTTCAGTTTAACATGAACATGTTACCTAATTGATCATAATATCTGAAATAATTTCTCATATTTTCCTGTATGTTCAATATTATCCCTATTTTTTTCGCAAAACAAAGTGTAGAAATCTATTAACTTGAATTCATTTTGGCTAGCTATGTTCTAAGTTAACTGTGGTTCTGCATGTTCTGGGTAATGACTGCTTTTTGTGGTTTGTTTTCAAACTTTCACTCTACACATTAGCGTTACTGGAGGCGAGGACCTCAGGTGCGCCTTTGTGCATTATTCAGGCAAAATGTTGCACCTGCAGAGAACCATCGACATTTTGAAACTAGGTTGATAGCTTTTCCAATCCTACCTAAATTTTATGTTCAATATTGTGAAAAATTCTTCAATAGTGTTGAAAGATTATGTCTGCCTATATCTGTATCAAATTTATCGGTGCACAGCGTAAAATACCTTTGCAAAACGGACACCTTCTTCACAAAATAATTTGTAGTTGTATCATATGTAACTCGATTTTGAAAATTTAAAGTTTTTAAATTGAGAAGAATGATACTTAAGTGCAAATATAGAAAATACATTCCGTAGACCTTTCCTCATCGGCGATAAAGAAATGTAATACGACAAAATCAGCGGTAAAGTTCCGCGGCGCTGAAAATAAAATGACTAAACTGAACGCATAACCAACTTGCAAAAATATATTGTAGCTTAACCATTTATAATATAATTTTAAAAAATTTAATGTTCATTTTCAAATAATAAAGCTCATCTGTTCTCACCGATTATTAAGAAAATGAATACAATAAAATCGGCACGTAAAATACATAAGTAATAATGGAATTGACGGAAATTATTGTTAATTAATTACAAGTAACAAAGGAAGGCATGCAATTTGCGCATAGCTCTCTTCCGATAGCAAGAGACCTTTTCAAAAATTGTAATTCATTCTCTCTTTTTTTAAAAAATCTTCCTTT